>NW_019213280.1:32244-86342 GCF_002532875.2 Varroa jacobsoni | reverse complement strand
AAAAAAATGGTAATAATTTGTGTAAGGCATAAAGCGTAGCAAAGATGTAAGAAAAATATAACTAGAGGTTTGGAAGTGAGAGTGAACAAACGCGTTAGAACTTATTGTTGCATCTGAACATGAATAAATTCATTGAAAAATGAACTTACAGAGCATAGAATATACATACATATATATATATATATATATATACGAAAGGACCGACAGACAATTAAGACGACTAACGGCGATTATAACACAATAGTTAATACGCCATATTGTACATATACATAATATGAAACAATGACGTCTTCATATTCTCTGAATAAATATGTTTATACTTTTTCTAAAAAGTCGTTTTAGTATTTCTTATCCACTACCAAACATCTACGTTATCTACCAACATCAAATCAGCGTAAGTTGTTGGTTTTTTCTGCTTTCTTATATATCAATCATCAAAATTGATGATAATGTTACGAAGGAGTCTTTTTCCACTTGTAAAAGAATTCCTTCTTCCTTTACGTAGAGTTCTTTTACGTAATTCAGTTACCGTGACTAAGGATAGTTGTTATAGAACCTGGTAAAAATAGTATTTTTTGTTTTGAAAACGCCAACCGCAATCTTAGGGAATCCTATTGATTTTCGTGATGGATGCAAGTTTTTTAATAAAAAAAAATGCTTTTTATTTTTGTCATAATCCCATTTCCGGAATAATCTCATTATTGAGTGCAATACATTACTGTTGCTAGAACACCATGTCAAGAAAGTATTATCTTTTTCTTGGTTCTTCAGCAGATGCGTGTCTTCCAACTGAGCCATATTCATAGTAATCTTCTTTTTTTGCAGCACTCGGCTGCTTGTTTACTGGTGGCTTTAGCGATTTCGAAGTGACAATAAGGTTCTTACTTGGGTTAGCCGAATAGAGTTTTTTGTAAATGAAGAGTTCCTTGAGCACCACGTTGAATTCCACAGATTAAATATTTGATATATATTCTAGTTCTCGTCCTACATAGTTACCGCTGGCGTCCAGAAGGACTATGCGAGTTCTGGTCACTGTCTAGTAGACGGGGCAGGCTACTTATAGATTCTTAGCATTCCCCTTCCTCCTTCTGGATAAGTAAGTAAAAAGGTAAATAAAAGTAAAAAAAAAAGTAAAAAAAAGCGCCTAGCACTTGAGTTAAGGTGGCACGGGAGTCTATTCTATTTTTGCCGGTGGACCGTATTCAGAAACGTATCGTTCCGAACGTCTCTTATAGAGATAAACTTTTCTGGACAGGAGGGTCAGTGTTGTGCCAACGGTCCACGGACCTGTTAGCGCTCATTTATCACATTTCGATGCTGGTTATTATAAATCGAGTGTTTATAGGTACAACGCTGAGGCACTAGGTAGCAGAATAGCTCTTCGTCGGCGGTATCGTCGTTTTCACAACTATACTAAATATATGAAGAGAAATATATTTCGCCGGCGTAAAAGGTATTTTAAAAAATGTGTATACGTGATCCTCACGAGAGCTGTTTGTAATAGTACGTGTGGTAATATAGAGTTACCAAAACAAGGAGCAAGAGGATTATATCATTGGGCCTCAACAAGTATACACCTTTTCTTTCAAGATAAATAGAATTAAGATGACATTAGTTCCCACCCGCAATTATTTGATGTTAAAGCAAATTGGAAAATACTATTCCTTTTTTCTATAAATTGGACAGGATCGTGATAGAGGATATAATGCAGATGAAACATTGATACATATGAATTTAAAGCCAAAGGATCCGTTTAAATATTTTTATACATCTGTGCCCTGTAAAGACTTGATCACGACAAGAAGGTGTAGGATTGAAAAGGAATGACCGAAGACCGAGAGGATGTGAATTATAGTCGTTTATAGTTATGGTTTATTTTAGTGTAACAGTAATCATGATGTTGGAAAGTTTACTATGGTTGGAGCCCCAACTCAGCATATGCCGTTAACAGCATAAGAAGCTATTAAAAAGGAAGTAGGAGCTATAAAGATAAAATTAAAATATAATAACAAGGATAACATTTACTTTAATGAAATAAAAAGTCAAGGTATACTCCACATCAATATCAAACGTTTTTATTTCTTCTAAATTTTCAAGATCATCACATTGATATCTACCATCATATAGTAAATATAGATTAGTATCATAATAAAAATATATTCTTCGTTAAAGTGGTGTGGGGTCATAACCGGTAAATTTGTACCAATTTGATTATCTAGGTTTACGATCGTTCGGCTAAATAAAGCATTTCCGTGCATTGACATTGTTTTTACATGCGGCGCAAATGTATATGAATGAACTTTAAAAGGATCCTTTGGTTTTAAATTAATTATGAATTAATAATCATCAGCAGAAAAATCACTGGATGTTCTTCTATCTTATAATATAATATTGGAATTTGCCAATTTGCTTAAATATCTCGCAATTGAGGATGCTGTAAAATGTCCGGAACTAATGTCATCTTAATTCTCCTTACTTTCACAGCTCGAAAAAAAAGATAAATAATTTTGTAAACTAGGAATATCTGCCAAGGTCCAATGATATAAACCTTCTCCTCGTTCCTTTCTTGTCTCTATTTTCCCTAGATTGCTCTGTCATTCTATGTTGTCGCATGTACTATTAACGAGTTAACGTTACATATCTATGTTTCTTAGATTATTTTTTGTAAATTTTACGCCGGTGAAATATATTTCTTCTCCTATATTTAGTACGATTGACACCATGAAGAGCCGTCGGCATAAAGCCGTCCTTTCACCAAGTGCCTCTGCGTGGTACCTATGAATTATATCTTCATTGGAAGCTCTTTAAGAATAATAACTATGAATTATATCTTCATTGGAAGCTCTTTAAGAATAATAATGTTTCCTTGAAGTTTGATGATCTTTACTGCCGTTTCCATTTCAAGTGTGAATTTGAGAATACAGAACGAAAGAGTGACACGAAACGTTCTTAACAAGGGTTGAATTCAATATTTATTGTTATGCTATTTATAAAAAATTACTCTCAAGTAGTGCCGCGGTCTTTTCAGGCTCGTATGATTTGCGTCAATTCTAGATCCATTTATTTCTAATGACTTCAGATGCGAAAATGGCTGAGCGGTAGTGTGGCCGTCTCTCTCACCGCCTTACGTTTTCCTAAAAATAACAAACTTTTTCATTGTATGATGGATACAAGCAGAGCAAATGCTTTTAAGCAATAATGTTAATTAGATCAGAAAACGGGTATGGCAATTTGTTCTCAATAAAAGCAAAGCCACTGTTTCTTTTGTTAATGTGAACCTCAAAGGCACAATTTATTCTTACATCTATCAGCAGTGCTATTTTTTTTCTCTTAAACCTCTTTTTTTTTATTGTTCCTCTTCTATATACACATCTCTTTGTACATTACGTCTCGTAGTATTTTGTTTCGTAGAGACACGGTCTCATTTTTGACATGCTTCCATACTTCTACACTTCCCCTTTCACGTATGAATGCTATTGTTTATCTCCTATGCATTTGTCCCTCTATGTCGGTTTATCTGTTTTCTGTTTCCGCTTCTCGATGTTTCCCTTCATTGCTGTATTTTTCTCTGTCTTCTAAAGTTATTATATATATTGTGATAACAGTATGGCAATTGCACCTTTTAACACAGCGCCAAGGGGTAGGAAATTATGCAAAACACAGGTTATCACGATAAATTTATTTCTCTTGGCTCCGGTCATTATCACTATTGCGTATCTCAAACGGGAATTGGACGAAGAGGGTTGGGGGTCATAAGAATTCAACAATATTACGGCGGCTCTTTTTTGTTGTCGTCGACAGCAACTTTTCTAAGGCAGCACACATACATACATACATACAATGATCATCAGCATAATCCCGAACGATTCCGGAACTCCCGAGAGTAAGCTAATGCACGGCAAAGCTTAACGAAAAAGTGCCTCGATATATATTGCGTGTTTTACTTCGTTAATAGTAAGGAGCATCTTGCATCTGAGATGAATTTGTTGTTGTTGCTTTGCTTGCCTTACTTTTAAATTAAAAATTATTTGTGTTTGTCTTGCAATGCCTTTACAATACACCGATGACGGCGTTATTTCTAATATTAGATTTGCAACCTCTCTTCGGGGCTCTTCCGGACTCCTTTGTGACGAAACAGATTGCGAGCTAAGTCACATCCTTGGTAGATCTCAGCATATACTCCACAGCTTCTCCAACAAAAAAACATAATATCAACAATACCACTCATACAGTATCCCTTACCCTCTTTAAGTATACTTAACATTTCTCGAGGGGTCGATTTTGTAGTTTTCTCTTCGAATGCAAAAACGTAATCCACTAATGGTAACTAATGATCTTATTAGTGTCTCTTCATTGATTTTGCATACGAAAACACACACATAACACACACACACCCACCCACACCCACACACTACACACACACACACACTACACACACTACACACACTGCACACACACACACACACTACACTCACACTACACACACACACACAAACTACACACACACACACACGCGCGCCCACACGCCACACACACACACTCACGCGCACACACACACACACACGTGCAAACACACACACACACAAACGCGCACACACGCGCACACACAAACACACAAAGGTGGGTTCTATGAACCGCCAATATTCGACAGTCAAAACACACGGACTGGCGACCTAAAATCTCTCGCAAACATATTATTGTATTCTCCGTGAATTGCAACAATCCCAATTGTTTTCGACGTACTGCCCACTACTATGTTACGACCCCTTCAAACAGTGGCTTAACAGCCAAATCAGCATAAGTTGTTCGTATTTTTTTCTATCCTTTCGTGCTGTTCGTAACGACGGCAAACGGCCTTCACCGTCCGTCCGGAATCATAACGGTATTGTGCTGTTCGTAAATCCGGTAGTAACAATAGTTTCATTGCTCATGCAGTTATCATAGCTAACTGTTAAAACAGCAAATCCTTAGGATTGTAAAATTCCGCTTCCTTAGACGAATTCTAATATTTGCACCACTTGTGTAATGAACTGATGACACAAGCTAATTATTAAAAATACTCGAAACTTGAATTATGTACTCTATAATTATTTTCTATACACGAAAACGTTTTGTTTCCTTATTTTGTTGCATTTGCTTTGCTGTTCACAGGAAGAAATTTCCAACTAATAAGAGATTTGAATAATCTGTGATAATCCCCAATAGTAATTAGCAATACTCATTTTTACCCACTTCGCTACTTTGCAAACGCACTTAAATTCATTCTGCAGGAAATTCAACAGTTGGAACTCGTGAGTATCTGTATATAATTGGCTGCCATGGATGGGTTGTCGCCTAATAGGTGGGGGGCTTTGTCGCAAACTTTTTCCATTGAAATGCGAGTCAATGAACCCGAGCTTTTTGAGAACATATCAACAGCTCTGATACACATGGGCGTCCAACCATTCTCAAGCGTACAAATACTTTACATCCACTATCTTTCATTATTTAACAATACGCGTCTTTCTGTCGCCCCCCACTTACAACAATACCCAACTTCTCACTCGCGTGACAATCAGCTTATACATGGCCATTTTCGCGACTCACATGCCACAAACGATGAAACGTGACACGTTCGCTTTCTTGTGCCTAGTAAGTCACTTGTTCTGAGTAGATTAGGTTTTGCTTCGCTGTTCTGACATTGTCCGGCACTCAACTATTCACTATTTAGAACTCTTCTTGTGAAGTTCCCAGGTTACAGCGTTCACGACATCCGGCACATCTGTGATTTGTGTTTGCTAAGTAACGTGTAAGGGATAATCCGGCTTCTGGCTGCGGGCACGTCGTCTTCTAGCGAGTGGCTATCCATTTTGTCGGCTGTTGTATTATCGTTAAAGCTCTGCCGGTGTAGGAGCAATTCATTGGCGTGATCATGAACGATGCCTGGCAGAGAATGTGCGTGATGGACGCCTCCTACCATGAGCTCTGTTTCCCCGGCAAGATTTGACTGTGCCGCGGACGGTACAGTTGTCAAAGTGTTTTGCGATCCTTTGTCCACGTTTGTCGTGAAAGGTCGACGCTGCTGCATGTCCTCTAGGGCAGACATCACAGTCAGGGCTCGATAGGGATCATGTTCCGTTACTGGAATGGCAACCCATGGCTCATTATTTGCTGGCTTTCTTTGCACCCACCTATTAATGAAACGACATAATCGAAAATTGAACAAACAATGTGTTATATAGTTGGTACTGATCACCAAAAAATAATCTGAATTTATAATGATGTATGGTGCTTGTACAAGGAGCAACCTTTATCTTTGTGAAAAGTCAACAGTTGCGTAACTGCCAAGTTAAACTTTTTCCTTCTTTTGTTTAAATCAAAGTTTTAATGCTATTAGTCATACATTTACTATCAGTTACATGATTAAAAAAGAGTAACTAACAGCGTTGTACTGCCCTTAGGAAACTTAACATGATAATGTCTGTCTGTTGAAGATAAAAAAAATAGGTTAAAAGCATTAGACTAACAAATCGAACATACAAATACTTACGGATGTTTGAAAACCTGCATCAGGGAAAGCCGCTTATCGGCATCTTTATTTAACATCCCTTCGAGAAGTGATCTCAACTGGGTTTCGACGTTCTCTGGCCATACGACCTCACAACGGCCTATCGCGTCAAACAGCTTGTAAATGGTATCCCCTTCAAAGGGGTATTTTCCTTAAATTCGACAAAATACAAAAGTTAATTGTCTCTGAAGGTAACAACATAGGGAGTCGTGTATATGTCTTGTCTTAGCGTTATCAGTGCAAGGTTTAATATATACAGGTAGATGACGAATATTTTACTTACTGAACATATGAACTTCATAGGTTTCAGAGATCTTGTGGATCTTGATCTACCTGTGGTAATGTTGAAGAGCGTCACTCCGCTTGACCAAACATCAAGTTTATATCCGTGAAAGGTGTCAGCACCATTTGCCACCTCTGGGCTTTGTACCGCCGGAGAACCTTGGCTCGTATGACAGGTGTCATCCATGCCTGCCCAGCGGTCAAGTTGTTCAGCCACTCCAAGATCAGCAATTTTTACAACCCCTTCCACGGTCAATAGAAGATTATCGGCTTTGATGTCTTTGTGAATTATGCCCTAAATATGTTTAATCGCACACAACAAAACGACAAAAAATTCACGGTTAATCTCAGACTTTACGCCGAACTGAGTACAGAATTAGTTGACTTTGATCAGTTGCAAAATTCGAACTAATCTGTGATAACTCGAGGAAAATACTTTAATTGACTAATATTTTTGTACAATTATACTAACTCGAAGACAATGCTTGACTTATGTGCTTTTTAAAACAATGAACAATTAACTACGAACTACTTTGATATTAATAAAGGCAATATAATTGAGGTATTGCGTTTCGATAACAAAGACTGAACTATATTACCTGCGAATGTAGGTATTCGAGTCCTCTGCATAACTGGTTAAAATAGCAATGAGCCTGTGCGATTGGAAAACGATTTTCCGGTGCTTTTCGTAGAAGTTCTTGCATAACAATGACGCCGAACTCAAAAATCATATAGGTTTTTTGTTTTTCGTTATCTACGAGCACGTCCCAGAGTTTAATCACGTTCGGATGGTTCAGACCTCTCAGGATCTTCATTTCACTAGTCAAGTAATAAAACGCATACAACGTAAAGCCATTAGACCGCCGATAAATTGCCTTCGGAGTTGCCCTCGAATCTCTTACCCTTGCATGTTCTGTTTAAAACGCACACTACTTTCTCCGTATAAATACATATATATACACGTTTGTTTATGTATATGAACCAAAAACCATTCTGTGTCTGCTTAGTTTATAATACTGCGTGCAAAAGAACGGTAAAGCCTATGTGTACGTTTCTTTGTTGTGAGATAACCTAATTAAGGAAGAATAAAATTTCTCAATTTGGCACGGTTTATACTTACGTTTTAACACTTTGTTCTCCGTTGGGTATCCTACGTAACTTTTTTCGAGCGACAATTTTGACAGCGCGTCGCGTCAAGGTATCAAGGTCCAGCACCTCCTTTACTTTGCCATAACAGCCTTCCCCAAGTAGGCTTCCCATTAGGTACCTGAAATATAAGTTTACCCTACTCAGTAAAGAAAAAAGTAGAAAGTAAAGAAAAAATTCTGATTTTATATTGTACGCGGTTGATGTCGCCATTTTTAAAAATAGAAAAAGTTCCGTTGCGTAAAACTCACTCTTTTATTGTGGACTTGTTAATTTCAGAACACATAAAAAATAATCTTCGTTTTCTTCTTCGGAATCTTGAATTTATGTACTTCGTTTATGAGTAAGTGGCAAGTCTTCTATATTACCTGTACGAGGTAAGGCCCGATGCACTTACCGATTTCCAATAATCTTCGCTTTCAGCTTATCCTCGTAGAATACAACGTCCTTGGAGTTGACCCGGTGAAAGCCCAAGCCACCGCTTCCATGACCGCCCAACTCCTCGAGGTCATCACCATTCGGGCAACATCCACTCCCTCCAATGTATCCTCCATCACCATAGGTCGCCATTCTTCCGCCCACCCCTGGTTGCTCCGTGTCTTTAAGCGAACACGAAAACCGAAGAATGTACGCATTCTGGTCTTGACCAGAACTCAAGGACATGTTTTCCCGCTGGTATCAGCGAATTGCTGGCGGTGCTCCGCGCCTCCCGATACCTACCCACCGAACGGCATCTGCAAATAGGGTTACGTCGTCGTCCCGTTGAAATACCAGCTAAAGCACTAATGTTTCCGTAGTTCTAGCCAAGTACTGAGAGCTGCAAAGGCGGCGCAGATAGGTCCCGTAGTGAAAGAAAAGACCCCCTCCCCCGTTACCACCTACCCACCCACCAAACCACGATAAAAGTTAGTAAATTTTCCTATTACGAACATAGACCGTGGCTTACTTAAGGGCTTCAATAACGTCAATAGTAGTTTTCTTGGTTTTTCTTGGCGGTAGCGTCTGCTAATGACGCCAGAAATCACTACTATTGCTCGGTGAATAACTAAGTTTAACGTTACGGGCCGTGCCGTTAATTTTGGTGTCAAGCAGAAACAATCCGATTCCCGCAATAATTTCGTTCCTGGAATACACACAGTTGATATAGGAGGAAGGGGACACATAGCTATAATTCTACTATACAACACAACGACATCATTTTGTTTTCTTTTTGTCTTCCCTTTGTATAAGAGTTTTACTTTCGTATCGCTAATATATGGCGCATATTTCCTGCTCTGTGTCTCTGCTATGCATAATGATAATATATCGGTCCGATAAAAACAGTAATAGTAATAAGCTAAATGCATACATATATGCCACACAATTCCGAAGAAAATTAAGCCTGGACTCTCCTCCCATTGAAACAAAGTTATACGCCTTGACCACTTTTATGTGACATCGAATTTCTAAAGCCAGCGCAGTGCATGTATCAATAGGTAAATGGGGTAAGTCATATTCGGAATACTCTGCGTAGAGAAGTTCGTTTTAAATATATGCAGTCATGACTTGCCAGAAAGTATATATATATATATAATATATATATATTAAGGAACAGCCACTTCCGCAATCATTACCATTGAGTGTCCAAAAATTGGACAAAGGAAATAGCACGTAGCAAAAATGTCAATAAACGGTCTCTCCCACAATAGAAAGGATTCGACCCACCTGATCCAAGTGTACGGACAAGTGTTGGACACGAAATCATAGGGAAATACAGGATGTGGTGAGAATTAGAAATAACTACTTATTTCCTTGAACATATGCTTATGGCGATACGAAATATCATTTCGTTTCACATCTGTCCCATCCACTATATGGCCGACAATTAATTGTAAAACACTGCTTGCATTTCCTTCTATCTACCGCTGTGCAAAAAAGGTTCAAATCCAATCCAAGAACTAATAAAAATTTAATATTACGCTGATGCATAAATAATGTCTGCACCTTTGAATATTTTGCGTTTCGATATCTTCACCATTGTTTGTTTTGTTCAATGTCCGTAAAGTGAGAATATTCTGCTCTGTTCCGTTATGTGATTAAGGGAATAACAGGTGCTTTATCCTTTGTCAACAACCAAAACTTTAGTAGGTTTAGTAAGCAGAGAACAAGGTCTAAAACTGAGAGGACTGTTCGAAGGTAACTTGCTTATAAGGAAAACGCAGGCCCAATCGGCCATTGGAGATTGATGAGAACAGCCTGAAGGCACCTTTAACAAGCAATGGCAGGGAGACAGCTAATGAATTAGCCAAGACCTGCGAACACTTAGCTAACATCAGGTACCCCAAATCTTGGAATCTTGTTAAAATAGGGATGGGACTTTTCATTTAAAAAACTTCAAAAGGCCTCTCGACATTCCGCCCGGCACCATCCAATACATTAAACAGTGATACGTTTCTTTGCAGACTTGTTACAGATGACAGGACATCTACGAAGACCAGAAATACTCTATACAATCAAAAAAAGGTTTAGGCAATAAGAAAATCGAGAATGGTCGGCAAATTTCTAGTTGCTGGCATTAACGAGAGTATAACAGAAAAACAGATCTTGCTTTTCACGGCAGGCCTTACAGGACAATGTATTTTTCAAACTTCACGTTCGTCGATCATAACTTCTTCCAATCACTCACCAATAGATGCGGAGCAGTAAATTTGCCAATTTAAAATGTGGATAAACGAGTTCTTCGGCATCAGATCTGAAAAATTCTAGTGCGATAGAATAAATGTATCGGATGAGAAATATCAAAAGGTCGTAGAGAATGATGATGAATACTTCACTTAATATGTTGTTATACTTCTAATAAAATGCAACGTTTTAGGATTTGAAAATATGGACGAAAAAAATTTGACGCGCCCACCAGATAGATCACTTCTTCAACCTGAACACAATATCAGTGTCTCACAAGCAATCGAGTGATATTAAGTATAGGCTAATAATAATTCTTCACTGTATATGACAATCTTTGTCAAGCACAAGTTCGCTCGTTACAATGAGTTTGTACAACGATTTGATGGCTGGCTTGGATTAGTCAGCCAACTCTGTGGACGACACCTATACGCACAACCTGAGAGCCATGATGATAAACTGAATACACACGAGATTAACAGAAAACTGCCGAAGTAATAGGGTATGTAGTGCTCGTGTATCATAAGGAAGTCCAGCTAAACTAAAAACTTGACTTGTTCTATTAGATATGCCCTTTAGTTCTTTGTTACTGGAAAAGGTGTATGCCTTCAGCATAATGTCCATCGACTACAGCTGAAGCACCACACTAAACAATACGTTGATTACCGAATGTCGCGTTTGCGTTAGCTCTTATTCTTCTTCTCCTTACTTCTTACACGGTTGTACGTAAACGGTTATTGTTCATCAGATTATGATTATACTTGACTACGAAGCGACGTAATAATCACAGTCATTAAAGGCCTTTACTGTTTCAAAGAAATCTGTCTGCATTCACAACTTGAGACAACTTGCACAAGGACAATTTTTTCAGTAATTTTTACAAATGACTTCGCTCGATACTGTGTCGTATGGCAGAAACGCGTATTGCGATTTCTTCGGACTCTTCCTTAGCTACCTGAACTAATACATATAGACTAAGCCCAGCATAAACCCTGGGCTTTCTAGCCGTGCAATCTTTTTGCGTGTAAACAGGGACCACTTTCTGGGCGTTCTACGGCGGCATACGCAGAATTAAAGAAACGATATCGACGGCGTTACGTCTCCGGTTTCGAACTCCGATGTCTCCTTTATACATAGAACAAAGGCGAAACGTCTCACACTATACCGTTTTGATAGATAATTGTAGTCTGTTAACTGTGTTCGTTCAATTTGCGTTGCCTAGTTTCCCACTGTACCTTCTGGCATGCAATGCTCGGACAACACCAACAGGGTAGCTTGTTTGCCCTAGAACCATTCAGTTAAAGCTGCAATAGTCGCCGGGTGGGTGGGCATCAACTCATTGATGTCACCTTATTATCAACCAAACAGACACGCAAACCCAGCTTTTTTCTTGTCAAAAACAATTGTCGACTGGTCAAGTCAGGCTTGTTTGATACTGTGTGATGTGCACTATAGACAAATAATCTATCTCGTTCTCTAGTAGCATATCAATCGTGACCTTTTTCATTTGTTCTTTTTTACCTTTCACTGACACGAAAACAAACACGTTGTTCACTCAACTGCACAAAACAATTTTATACATAGTAATAATACGCGCGGACACACACACACACCGTGAGCATACAAATCAGTGACTTACCCCGCCGACCAAACAAGTCATCAAAGCTTGCCAATACCTTTCTACGAGCGGGCTAGCTGTAGTAAACATCGACGACCCGGGCAGCAGAAGCAGCAAGCCCATAGGTCTTAAGCAGCTGATCCGCCCGTACGACGAATACCTGCCAATATTTAATAACAGCTCGTAGGCAACAGTTATGCAGCCGCAGCAGTTCGCCTGGCTGCAAATGATAAAACGTCTAGTTTTTCTGTCGGTCCGTCCTATCACCGCGACCCATTCCGTTGTTTGCTACCTCAGACACTCGCTACAGCAGCACCGCCAGCGTAATAGCAGAACTGGCTCATTATAAAACAACGGAAACACCGACAGCACAGACTTCACAGCAAAGATTCTCACCGCTACGCTTTCACTGAATGTGAAGCAGGTAGGCTGCTGCCACCGCCATTGCCGTCGGGCAGTGAAATGGGTCACAAAGACGTACAGACGAATTCGATCGACAACTGTCCGCGATTAAAATAACGTCGTCGAAACGGAACGAGGTGGGATCTGCCACTACCGCCAGTGGGGGAGAACAGCGTCTGCTACACGGCGCCACTGCGCTGCCCAGCACCGTGACCGTGACCACTGGCATCAGCACGAATTGACATTGCCACAGATAGAAAAAAGCAGAAATTGATGCTGAGGGGTGCGCGAGCAATATGCGGTGCTGGGGCGGATAAACCGGCAACTGAAAAATGTGTTACAGAGGTATTGTGGCGAGGAGGCAAAAATATGCAGCAGGACTGAGAGGCAAGCAAGTGGTCAGCATAAACAAAACAATGATAACAATACTGTAAAGATCTCTTGTCCAGGGGACTGGGAAAGGAGCCGGTCATCGATGCCTAAAATTAGTTTTGTTTGCAATTTCGTTTTCGGCAGGTTGTTACAGTTCTTAATGTATTGATGCCGGGTATGAAAACATTTGAGAATAGTGGGTTACAACCGTCTCTAGGGCGTTTAAAGTCAAATCAGGTTTTTTTGTTTGGTGTATATATAAATGCCGGTGATAAGATCGGTAGTTGCCTCAAGAAAGTTACACAAAGTATATTTTGCGCAAATCTAAATATAAATGGATCCCGAGGAGGAAGCCGATGAACGTAAGTGTGAAGGCGGTTCGGCATTTTGGCAAGCAATGAATATTTATCGAAACAGATTTATGAGAAAATAGAAGATATGTGGAAAGTATAACTAAGGACTAAATATAGATAATATAAAAAATCTTTTTTCATTATAAGCCCACAAATCTATACCATCAGTTGCTGTGAACAGATTGAAGATATTCAAATCGATTTCGTTTGTTGTAGAATGAGCTTATTGGGGCGTTCCTTTGTTTTTGCACACAACAATATTGCATAGTAGAAGATCTTTTAATTTGTTGGAAACTGGACTGCAATTTTAGTAATCTCCAAATTGATAATTTAATGTTTATACAACCTATTGACTCACTGAACGGGCTAACAAACGGGGTACACCGTTCTCAGATATACCCCTAGTATATATAAAACATGCAGGATATCTTCTATATAAAACAGGTGAACTTACTGATTGCGCGACATATACGAACTTCAGTTTTTAGCCAAACAAACTCCTGTTATCTGTGTCCTTGTGTCAATGATCTTTTGCCTCTAAATTGTCTATGAAATAGCGCAGTCACATGATCAAGACCTTTACAGCTCTGGAAAAACTATAGATGCTAATGATCTACTAACAAACTATCTTAAAACGCATATGCTGCATTACTTGTGTGCTGTTAGCAACCGCCCGTACTATTCTACCGCCAATTCGTTTATCCACATATAACTTCAGAGAGGGCAACTCTAAAAAGTCGTCTGCTATCCTGCTCATACGTTGATGGGGTTGTTTTTATTATTATTATCATAAAAGTGGCGTTTTACAGCAGCCATTTGTCAAAAACATGAGAGCATAAATTGAGTATAAATTAAGTGAGGTTCACATTGCGTAAATTGTCTTTAACAAGTTTTAATAACACGTTTTTTACGGTGTGATTGTTTTGTGATTTAATTTAAAGTGAGTCTCTGGTCCTCGCAGTGAGTCGATACGGTCAATATGGGAGATGAATACGAATATGAACCCGAGGATCTCGGCGAGGAGATGGGAGACGATGACATTGGTGAGCGATGTTTGTTAAAAAGAAGCTAAAAAAGGCGAAAAGTTGAATTTATACTGACAGCTGCGATGATATCATTGTGTAGCAAATATTAAAATGTTTTTCTTCTTTTCAAATCGAAGCCTTCATAGGGGCCTCATTTTATGTGCATCTTCGGCGTATTGTTGGATCATATACGCTTGGACATGGTACATGCTGAGCACTTTTCACGCAACACTATTGACACAGAAATATATCGATTTGATAATATATCAGCGCAGACAATGCTGGTAGCCGTTCGGGATTCGTAAACATTTGGTACGGTGTTATCTTCATGAATGGAAAACACGACAAGGGTTACTGCTGTCGGTTTATGATATATAAACGAACGCAAACTCTACGAGCAAAACACTTGTCTGGTTGGTACTGTGTTGCGTGAGCAGAATAAGTCAACCCAATCCTTGTTTTGTAAGGGACATTTCAGGTTTCACAAATCCGGCTGCCTAGACTGCCCCTGATAGTCTAGTAGGTAATGCGTTTGCCTGCAAATCTAATTTACGTAGGATACGTTGTGATGCAAGTTCGAATCTGAACGTAGAGACATCGTTTCCTGCTGGGAATCAGCCGTCTGATAGAATACCTAACGGCGGTACCGGACGAAGTATTTTTTAGACTTGTAGTGGTCTAGATCTTAAATCGATAGAGAATATTTTTAATAATGTTATCTGAGTAGGATTCTACGGGAAAATTTTACGCGAAATTTTTGTTTAGATAGAAACATTAATTTGGACTATGGTAATACTGTTGAGGCATCACAGTCTTTACTTTTAGAGCAAATAAGTAACGAGCTCCGAACGAAGGCTGAACATATTTTAGCTCTGGGAAAAGGCTACAGAAAAATTATTTGGTCGCGCTGAAACTTTTTTCGACCACAGCTTGTATAATGCAATATCTGCTGTTGAACGTCTAGAACGTAGCTGGTTTTCGAATTTTCGATTCTTTGGTGATACTGATTGCTGCAAAACGAATATAGCTTGAACATGCTGTCGTACTCCAACAGCACCTGATAATTTCCATGTTTATTCTTCAAACTTGTCGTGTATTCCTATTATTATGGAGCTCAAGTTGCGAACGGCATAATGGACACATGTATAATGTAGGTACTTCGATAAAATAGGTGATAAAATACTAATTGAGCTACTTTCCCGTTTCGGTGTCGGCGCATGAAGGAGGCGACGAGGCATTGGATGAATACGACGCAGGTGGTGCTGGGGGACCTGCAGAAGGTGGCGACGGGCCGGGTGAGAAGACCGAGAATGAAAACCGAATCACGACTCAATACATGACCAAATACGAGCGTGCACGGGTTCTGGGAACTCGAGCCCTGCAGATCGCCATGGGAGCTCCTGTCATGGTTGAACTCGAGGGCGAAACCGACCCACTTCAGATTGCCAAAAAGGTTAGACAAGTGTAAAAATATTCTTGAAAATGTAGTATAACTCACAGCGAACTTCGTATGATAGCATGGTATTTGCTGGGTGCAGAACAACAACAGTTAATCATCATCAATCGATTGTTAATGAGAATTAAGTAGCCTCGTGTAGATGTCGCACACAAGTTTTATGTAACCATGGCTGTTGCAAGAGAGGATATTGACAATAGTTTCCATGCTGGAAATCGATCTATCAGTCCATTTATTGATTCGTCGTAATCGTCGTAAGATACAGTGCAAGATGACTGATGTCTATGGATAAGAGCCGCACCTGTGAATTATGGTCTTTCATAGTGTATATTGTGCTAAAAGCTGTTATTTCATATATAAATTCCTCGTACCCTTTTTTGTCACATTGCAGGAACTCAAGGTTCGCAAAATTCCCATTACAATTCGGCGTTATCTTCCCGACGGTTCATTCGAGGACTGGGGAATTGATGAGCTCATTATCACGGATCATTAATGGCTGCCCAACAGAGGTCAGAGAGATCCATATCGACCTCGTCATCACTAATATCAGAAGTAACACAAGAGTAAAAATGTGAATATTGAAAGCCGACTATGACTGCCCGAGCTTACTACGTGTGAGCTCGCGTCACCGCGCGACATCATAGCACGTATCGAATATAGCGGAAAACGTGGTTTGTCCATAACAAGGACATTTTGGAAAAACGTTTGCTATTAATGTGATAAAAACAGGTCAGACGTAATTACTGCAAATACAATGTAATAAAGAGAAAAGGTGTTAATACAATTATAGTATATTGCTGTGTAATCCTTATACGTAATGTGCACATGTTAATTGTGTGCCGAAAAATCAGCTTAAACTCTTTCCTGACCACGTGTCTTTGTTTGAACGTGTTTGAAACTCACCACTTGTCCAACTTCGCAATTTTTCGTTTCCCTGCAATTGCAAGTGGCGAAAAACCTGCTCCTAAGCATGACTTGGAAGCATTCCCATTTTATTTAGAAGTATCACGTATACATTTAATGTATTTAAACCCTGTTAGTATAGTTATAAGGCATTTGCTGAATGAACCTAACGGCTTGGACTCGAAACCAAGGTGCTTTTTGTCCTAGAAGGGACGTTTATCGATAATAGCAATAATGTTACCGGTACTTACCATCAAATAGTCTTGGTACCATCGTTTTAAGTGTTTGTTCTTAGATACGTTGTTAAGATCAGGAATCCATAGTGCTTCTAACTATTATGGTACGAGCACCTAAGGTTTAGTACAAAATTCCTATTTAAAATTGCTGAAAGTAGTTTGCCCAATACGACATGAGCGAAGTGAATAAAGAAAATTATTTCATTTACTTAGCTGAATAGTCAGAGTCAATTTCTGCGTCATAACAGAACAGATACTAAATCGAAAATCTGTTCTGCTTTTATTTTTTTTTTAGAATTATACGGTTCTGTCTTCGATCCTGAAAAAAAAACACTGCTTATATCTCTTTTATCTCTACAGCAACATTTTTATTTTTTTCATCACTTGTCATTGTTTTTTTTGCAATAACTTTTAGTATATATATATATATATATATATATATATATATATATATATATACCTGACAAAGGCCACCAGGAAAATGTAATAATATCTGTTAAAATAAATTAAGTGTACAGCGCTCAAAGTTCTCTGGCTTTTAATTCCAGGTAAGTCGCTAGTAGGAACGGTATTTTTATGGATGCGTGTCTACGTGTTAATATGTATATATTATAAATTTAAGTGCACTTGACGGCTTTTCTCGACTTTTTTCATAGTAGAGTTTATATCTCTACATACATAGCCTCTCATTCCTTCACTTCGTACATTTCCTGGAAATCAAGGTTATTCACCTTGACGCTATTTGCATATAACTCATCTTTCTATACTATTATATTAGTCTGCTCCTTTCAATTTGAAGTTTTATGTCTCTGTCACAGAGAACATTGATAAGGCCACGAAGTCCCGTCACATATTTCCGACATGGAACTTGTCCGAATCGATCTGCTCGTACCGTATTCAGTCATGTCTGATTACCCGTCGTCTCTTAAGCTTCAACGACAACAAATTCTTGTTTGTCACTTTGTAGAGCCTTCTACAACTCGTTTCACTAGTACAACCCATACGCAGTCCTTTGTTCCTTACGGAGGACGCAATACGAATCAGGTAATGTTGGAGGTCAACCATTTAAAGGCATGAGGAATTTATATATTGACATGACCTTAGGAACTGTGTGTCGTTCTACACAGTCCTAACAGGTGGCAACGACATCGAAATGAGAAATGAAACGTACTATTTAACAGAACATGGTGAACAAATTTTCAATGCAGGAAGCGCTTTCATTTCGTGAATTGGTTCCTGTGTCCGGAAAAAATTGTTTTTTGAATTCAATGGGTGAACTTTGTTCCTGCAGTTGATTAGCGAGGCTGGATATCTCGGAACGCGGAGTCTGTCCAGCCAAACAACTTTTTGAAATCCACTCTTATTATAAGCGCAACCTGAACCAATTTGTTTCATAATTTTCACTAATGTAGTATCACACTCAATAGTACCGCCCTCTTTTATGCAATAGTGTGCAATAACTAGATGATTTCTCTTATATAGGTAATGAGTTACAGTACCACTGATAACAGTAGTAGTAGGAAGCCACTGCGACGCATATCAAAGCAGTTTCATCATTCTTTCCAACGTTCTCCATGGTTTTCTTTATTTTTGATGTGTCTTTACCCCACCAAAATAAGTCCTTAGCAAGATAACCCAGGTGCCCTGTTCAAGATATTCAAGCGTAATGATGTGTTGGTTCGAGGTTTACTGCACGACGACAAATTGCTTGCCGAATGAGCCGTTCTGTAAACCCATATAGCACAAGAACTGATACACATATTCTTCTCACCTCGAATCTCAATTCGCGAGTTGATTTTTTTTAACTCAATTTGCATAGAAAGTATCGCAGATCATATGTTTTCCATGTTTCGAATAGCCAACCTCAATTTTATTTTTTTCTACTAATTTTTTTATGCTGGAAGTTTGATTTTCAAAATTGTGCTCGTAATTTGTTGGTTTCACTTGCACTTAGGCTGGTTGCACACTGCTGTGACATTCCACGCATTAATGATACTAATTAATAGTGGACTGACGTTACCCTGGCATAGATACATACAGTCTATGCCGTCGTTCACTAAGTAGCAGCATTTTTTTTTATCATTAGAATGGCGACTCTGCCAAACACACTAGCACACAAACGTCCATCACAGCGCTATACCATGCAATTCTGCCGTATCGTTGAAAACGGCGAAGAGTTTTCTGTAAAGATTTGCAAATCTCCTCCGACAATATTTGGATAGATGTTTCAAATTCATTTGCCGGACATTGTCTCACGTCCACTGGTGTTAACGCCACATGTCATTTAACATGGTTTTATCTCGACATTAATTATGCGGCGTGTCATTTCGTAATTAGCTCATTCTGACCTTTCTTTTTTAATTTTAACACGACTTTAGAAACCTGCTCTACGCCGCCGCTAGTCTAGATGTCTTGCAACTCTCCCTGCTTTTACGCAGCATTGCTAGCCTTAAATGATATTGCACTCAGTGAACTAAATAAATTGGAGACAAACAATCCTTTCTGCGTTTGAGTGCCATCTCATCAACGCGATTAGTTCCACAAAATGTATGATTCTTGGTCGTAACTACATCAGTAAGGCAGGACAACACAAGCCATAAATTAGCTACTAGAAAACGCTTATGCAATCTCTTTTATACAAAATTTGTTTAGTAATTAACCAAAAAGACAACAAAAATATCAATATAGCTTAGAATACAGAAACATCATAGTTTCCGTAGATTTTCCATGAACACGCGGCGCATTGCGGTCATGCGCTGCCTTATTCATAATGTTTACAGTCGATTATTATCACCACTGCAAAACACATTATTAAGTAGTAATAATTACAGCAAGCGTAAATCCTAATTTAGACCTTTGTAAAAAATTCAATAGCCATTATAACAGTAATAATGATATTAGGTCATAATAATAACAAGATTGACAGCTGGCACGGTAAAAAGGGTAAACACATTATAGTACATATCTTTCCATCATTAAACTCTATTGTATTTGCGATTTAGCACCGAAGAGACTAAATTTCTCCCTTTTACTCTCATTTTTTTGGTTTTTACTTCGATACATAATGAATAGTGCTAGCACATAAGTTCTCTTCGACCGCATCACTTTAAATTGTTCCCTATAAATTTTCTTTGACCGCATCACTTTAGACTGTTCCGTAGAACCCCGTAATTTGCAGGAATCCCTTTAATTTGATTTTCCAGCAGATCGTTAAACCTTTTTGACATACTTCACACTTACTCATGTATAGTTCTTACTCTTTCATTACTTTTTCGTAACAGACTTTCGTTACTTTGCAATAATAATAATCTTCGAAGCAGCAGTAATAGAAATAATAATGTCTAGTAGTAGATACAGTTCATTTTGTGGTTCGGTTTGAACTTAGATTTTATAGAATTTTATACAATATCTTATTTCACAAATTACTGTTACTGATATAGATGATTCTGATACGTATATACATCACATAGTATTACTGCCGTCATTAATATTATCATTTACATCAGCCTGCGTTCCGGTCACGTCTATTATCATTAGGACGATAATTATAGTAACAATGTTTTGTCTTCTATTAGCCGTAGATATGCCGAACTCTAATACAGTACTGGTAGCAGAAGCAGCGGTAGCTTCGGTAGTCTGTCAGTGCTCGCGATTTGGCCGGACAAGTACTGAGTGTTCTCTGATGTGTTGTTTAACCAGCCCACGGCTGTGCACTAGCGGCTGAAACGTTGGGTACGTTACCCGCCCCCATTATCGACTATATTTCGCCTGCTGGAAATCTTAGAAGCTGCAACGCCTACAAAAAAGGCCGTTTGGCTTAGCTCAGACCTTTATGGAATTTACTGCGTAGCCAACGATGCAGTGTACCCTTTGGCCGACCCACACGTGCCAGCTCAATACGGTGTCCTACCAGTAATACTGATCAAATCCCTTGTACTGAAATATAAAAGAGATGATTCGTATAGAATAGTGTTAGTTGCGACATAAATAGAAGATAGGTATTTGTATGCATTGGCGATAGAAATATTACAGAGACACAAATTCACATGTGGCATAGGATGAAATTAAGACAAACAAATGCGGAAAATTTTCAATGATCAGGTCGTTTTAAACGAACTTTCACAGTGATATAGGCACATGTATATGTACATATAAGGACAAGCATTACATGCATTCACTATAAGTTATACATGGCTGCCTGATGCAATGCAAATTCAATTTTGAATGTAAAATTCGAAATATATTTATCTAAGTTCGATACGGTTAATACAATTATAAGACTGTATTATGAAAACTTCGATATTACATCGATCTATATTTCGGTATCGCCAGCGAGCGTATCTTCGATATTGACATCTCCTGAGTGAGCTACTTCAAAGCCTTTGTCAGCAGCGTTAGAATATCAAATTTTTCTAAACGCCTTAATATTCTAGGTTAGTTTGTCTTCGAACAGCTTGAACTATCCCAAGATCCTAATTAGGGCCATCCTCTGGTCTCTTAATGCGATGATGATCTCTATGATTTAACACATTGTATACGCACTGACATAATGAGTACGTGTAAATCATGAACTATTTATAAATTTTTACCATTTATACTAAGCATCCAAATTCGAGGGAAGTTAGCATTTTTAAAAAAGTCCGTTTCGATAAAGTAACGCTGCTGCTAGATGTGGCCGTACCAGCATTTGGATCCAAATTTAGCTTCCTTAAGTTAGAGAGCAATTAGTTAAAATTGGTCAATGCTACGTATTTTAGTTAAGCGCTGTTTCACAGTCTGGGCAGTGCCAAACGGGTAGACGTGCAACGTGTTGAAAGCATTTACCTACTCGACAGTATCATTATCCTTTTAGTCGCCATAGTTATCATCAGCAGTAGCATGCAACAAGAATGAATGCAGTTACAATTGAATCGCGACATATTACTTACGTTTCTGGAATGCTTAGAGAGAAAGTAGCAGAGTTTGAGTAACGTTTCGCTTGCAATACACCTTTTTTGCGTTTTCAGTATCCTATTTGCCTGCTGTATCATTTTCTTTTGCCTGCCTTTCTGGAGTGCGTTATTTGCCCGTTTTATTTTGTTTTTCTCGGAATATTTGTCTGCTTTAGCGGCCTCCGTCCGAAGCAGTCGTCGGCCGGATGACACGGAGGAATGTTTCTCATTCCAGGAGACTTGTTAATAGCTTGTTAATTGTTACCTTAATAACATTCATAGTTCTGCTGAAGACTCGTGTTTTTCTGCTCTCTGGGAGTTGACACAATTTGTCTGCAGCTAGTCGAACATATATATGCATATATACCGTATAGGACAAAAGTTTCTGGACAGTTTGAAAAGTCAAAAAAATTCTATTTGACATCTGTTAGCAATAGCGAATTAATAATATAAGGCCGGATTTAACCATAGCACACATTTGCAACGAGCGCACCCTTTTCAAACTACCCAGAGACTTTGGCCAGTATATATAAATATATATTACTGTTTGAATTTAGCACTAGTTGTTATTACAGGTGTCGCTGATTTCAAGTGAGTTAATTGTGATTGGTGGAAAATTATGTTGTGCTTATTGCAATGTTTTTGTTATTTGATTCTTCATGGAGCTCATTACGTCGTCTGCTACGCAAGTAATATGACCGGTATGGCGCTGTGTAGATGAACATAGAACATATGATTATGTAATAAATTAGAAGCACGGATGGAAGAGAAAATACAACTATCAGTTTAGTTAAAACGAGCTCGAGGCTGCTGTGAGCGATGAGGATGCATGTAATTCAATTAGCGGTATTCAGGGGCATGGTAACGTACAGCTTGTGTGGCAAGAGCCATAAAAACGTTTCCTCTTCGCACATTTGATGCTGTATTCATGTACAGGGTGATCAACAACTGCCCTGCAGTTTATTTTAATCGTAGGTTTAGTTAACTATCGAAATTGTTTTTATTTGGCACCCATTAAAATATTCTTCGCTAGCTTCCAGTTTACTGCTGAAGCAATCGAGTAATTCTGGTCAAGCCTAAATTTGAACACGTTCAAATGAGCCAGAAGAGCAACATGCAGCCAAGTACATACATACACCTCTAACTACCCGCCCTTAGGAACGCAGAGTAATTCATTTTTGAGGTCTTGAAATCCCGACTTCAACTCTTTTTTATTGCACCCCATACATAATGCTAATGTTATGTTTCTGGTATTAATGACACAGGTTGCATACAGCGGTGCATTTAATAACGAAGTAATGACAGGGGTGGCCCTCCCCGCAGTGTTCGCTAATAGTAAATTATACTCAATTTTGAGTATAGTTGACTATTCATTGTTAGCGCACAAACAATTACAATCTTCAGCATGCGCCATGTTGCTATGGTTACGCTGTGTATGCGTGATTCACTCAAAGATGAACTGTACATTACCCGGTTTGTAATTTTCCCAGCAAACAGAGTGTCGGCGAAAAATGACGAGGAAATACTTAGATGTTAGAAGGACGGCAAAAAACTACGAAAAGAAGATAAGTAGTAGAATAGCCAAATGGTAGGTTTCTACCGCCTCGAGGTGAAGTCGAGAAGCTACTAGATTCAGAAAAAGCAAAAGTCGGAGGCCACTTCAAATTGAGTTCAATGAAGTGACAAGTTTTACAAACACAATTTGTCGTTGTGTTTATGATACAGTACCCCCCAATACTGTTGACTGCTTCTACCTCAGGATATTAATACCATAGTTATAGCGGAGTACTGCCTAGAACCTGAAGACGATGGCTTCAAATAGAGAAAAGCTGGTAAACTTTTCAGAAAAAATTATACAATTCTATCAATCGGCGACACAAGATGTTGAACAAGCGTTCGAACGCCCATTAAGCGCTTAGGCCGCTGCAATCAAAGCCATGAAGACTTCGCGTAGAGTCTTCCACGATGCGTGCGTACAAGCACCCATACGCAAACGCATCACACATAGATAGAGACAGACATACAGACACGATTTTGACTTAAGCGCGCACCAGTCACGTATTTGGTTGATTTTTATCACCTTGAAAAAAACGGCGTCAGAGTTGGTAACAGAGACATTTTCTTTTTTTCACAGAGCAGTAACGGGTTGACGGCTTGAAGCGTCCTGCATGCCGGGCGCGACGCAGCACCCGGATAGGTGACGCTACAAGTGCAAATTCGATGACGACTGTAAGGACGGAACTACTTTAATATTCTCGGTCTCAGTACGAGGGGAGCCAGCGACTCCGTCAATATGATCAACAACAGCAACCAATTCGACGGTGTGGCTGTCCCGCTTCTTCCCGATAACAGCGGTTCGGAAAGGCAAAGCCGTATCGACCTGCAGAAATAAGCCATGCTGCTCAAGAACCTTTTTCCACCGACTAAAAGTTATAGGAAAGTGCGCGTTGGCGTGGACGCGCGACGGCAGACCGAGATTGGTCGCATTCGCATTTTATTGGTAACGTTTTTTTAAGGTAAATTTTAATGTATTCAAGGCAGATGAAGTATCGGGTCAGATTATGCATTGTGATGGTACCGCGTATCATGACAAAAACAGCCCCAGATAAAGAGTAAATGAGGTAATAGCGTAGAACAAGAAACGTTTATTATAATGCAGGACGACGATTTGGGTTGAATGTATGTTTGTGACGTACAGTAGAGAAAGTTAGAAGTATCCGCGGAAATAATAGTGTTATTTTTCGCGTTTTTTGCATCGCGAACAGTAGCGGATAGATTTCATAAATGCGATTAGTCAGAGGGTATTATCGTCGGTGGCACATCAATGTAGAGCGGCAAATGTACAGGGACGAAAAGATTGAGTGTCAAACGAGAGACAAAAAGTAAATTTGAAACGAAAGAAAGATAAGAGAAGATGTGTATATTTTCATTGTAGTTATAGTAATGGCGACAATTGAGATTATCAATGTGATTTTAAATTGTAGTAGTTAAATCGTTTGTGGTAGTCATTATCGAAGTTGTTGTAAGTGCAGCACACGGCAAAGACGCGGACAGAGAATGTGCGGGCAGAGCACCGGGAATCACAAAAAAAAACAACAAATATATACTGGTCTTAGTCTGTTAGCTCAAACTAGGTTACAGATTTGTACTGTCGATATTGTTGGTTGTTAAACGCGTTTTTCTTCTTATCTCTTATAGAAGATCGCGTGTTCTTTTATAAGATGTCTTAAAAAAAGAGTCAGCCTGTTGTTTTTATCTACTTCTACAGATACAATAATGAATAGTGTCTCGCTGCACAAAGCTCGTGCGGTCGTTGAAAAAAAGAGTTTAAAGAACATTTCCACAGAATGCACAACAGTGTATAAATGTTACCAATTGAATGGTGTTTTGGTTGACATCTATGTTGCATTTCCAGATTTAATTTTCTATAAGCATGTTACCACATTGTATTTATTTCGGGAAACTTATTGTGAAATATATGCTTTATTCGTATGTTTACGGTATTCTGTCAAACGTTGCGATGCCACTCTAGGGCATGACTCAGATGAATAAAAAACATCGCATAATACCACTCCGACGTTAGTTAGTCTATTAAGTTTTCTTACGTAATTTTGTACTGTGTTCTTGTTGTGTGCTGATTTCGAGAGAATGATCCCACCTTGCGCAGCGAATACGAGATTCGATTATCTTAGACTAATAGACTGTCATCGAGCACTCAGAGGGGTGATACAAACACAAGCGGTTTTTTAATCCGACAATGAATTCGAAATATACCGTATAATGCAAAAGAAGCTAGGTAAAGCTAAAGAAAAGAACTATTTATATCTCTAAAGCGGTTGAATTGATCAGTCCCGTAAGCGCTTGTAATTTTGTACATCACTGCGAACTGGCTAATCAGAAGCAGTGCATCTTCCAAAATCCATTGCAAATTAATATTGGTGCCATTAGAAGCGTTGATTTGATCGAGGTCTGCACAAACCAATCCGACGCATGAATTACAACAAGTAGTTGCTCCAACAGTGTAATTTAGTTACGTCATTTAATGACTGTGCTTTTACTTCATCCTGTTTGATCCTGCGTCAGTCATAGCATTACTATAAGACAAATAGGTCTATGTGAAGGATGAACTAGGCTTACAATGAAAAGTGTCTACAGAATCCCTCTTAACGTAATGCCATCTCATTCAAGCAGACTAAATGGTAGCAAAAGATGCCAAATTAAGCACTAGGACAAATGGAGACTGTGAAATTCGTCGTCCGGGAACAATGCTTATCAACCTTTAAAGCCGGTGTGCATGGTGAGTAGGGTGCTGGGATCATTTTAGGATACTATTGTGTATGTTATTTCATTGTAAGTTGCTATAAACTACTACAAAAAGTATTCGTTTAGCGCAGCTATAGCTAATTTTGAACTCTTTGAAGCAGCAATATTTTGCTAAATATTTAGTTATTCATTGAAAGGGTCTCATATGAAATTCAAGGTTAACATTTATTGCTAAAAGTATCATATATTACAGTTATGCGTATAACAAAGTTAAACACAAAGCGGATGATTGTGATGTGCGATTAAAGAAAAATAAAGTGAGGAATCGAAGGGTTTTGAATGCAAACAGGGATAGACATTCGAAACTGCTGTCATCGCCAGCGAAACCGATCCTTTTTATCACCTTTTAGGCATTTAACGCTTTATGGGGGCTTTATATCTAGAATGAGATGTTACCCAATAAAGGATACGGTCCAGTCACTAAGGAATACCTGGACTCATTGATTTGATGACGCTAAATCGTTAACAAAATATATGTAGTTTGTAAAAGAGAAAAATAATCTCGTAATTAGCCTTAAAAGTAAGACTTCAAGGCTTATAGCTATGAAATTAATTATTTTTTGTTCAACTAAAGTCACACTCGACCAACAAATGACTTACTCAGCGTCACCGTGTTCGTAATCTAGCTTAAGCTGAGGATTAACGATTATTTTGGTACACCCAAGCAACCAGTTGTAGCAACCTAGACAAAACTACCTAATATTAAACAGTCAAAAAAAAATTCACGCTTCCGCTTTCTTGATACACGTACCAAGAACGTGTTAGTAGATGAACTTACACTATGTTGTCTGTTATGCTTCAGGCTGGCCTTTAGCTATGTACTCACTTCTTTCCGAATCGTTGATGTATGAAAAGAAATGCGACGCCAAGCACGAGGCAAATGCTCCCCACCGTTATGTACGCGATACCCAAAAATGGGTTCTTCCCTCCAAGCCAGGAAGTGTTCGACAGAATTATTCTTTTTCTGCCCTTAAAGTTCGATACTGGATAGTTGTACTCGATAACTGCCCGGTATTTGCCCCTGCGAAGGTATTTACAACAAAAGCAAAAATGGTTTTCTGATGTTGAAGCAGTTCGTAGTTGGCGATAGCAGTGATTTACTTTTCTACCTAAAGAGACGAGGTCAAAGGATATATCCAGAAAATGGGGTTTTCTGTTCTGATGTTTTCGGGGATGGCGGGGCGTTACCGTGATGACTCACCACTGTGTACAACACAGTATTGTGTAAAATACTGTATGTTGTAAAAAATGATAAACCAATCGGAAGAAACTGTGGGTTTTGCACAAACTCACACAAGAACTAAGTTACTCGAAAACGAGCCCAACGGATGCCAAACACTGACTTCCATGAGTCATTCAGTTTTTATATAAAAGAAAAAACATTGTTTACATTAGGTTAAATATAACGTAAACGAATCGCGTTAGTTAAATCAATCGACAGCAAACCGAACGTGGGGCGAAACCTGCAATCCAAAATGGTTACGTCTGATAATGCACCATTTTTCACTATGATCACCATCAGCTAGCTTAAAAAATGTTTCTAGTAAAGGCTTCTCTATCTTACTTTGGCAGTTTGTCCTTCCAGTCGCTATGGCTATGATCGATGCGAGCGTAAAGCTTGCGGAACGTTGGCAGAGCTGCTGTTCGCATCCATACTATGAGGTCTTCATTTGCAAAACCGCCCATCTCAGCAACGGTTTTATTCCAAGATGGCGGCCGAGCAGTACCATCGTAAGATGAAGCGTTGCGGAATTTCACGTTACGATCGGTCCACCATGAAATTTCATCTCGTACAATCTCAACAGGCCTAAGAACATGAGGACGATATAAAGAAAGAGATCATTGTCAAAATACAAAAAAAAGTTATATGGACTATTATTTATAAGAAAAATAAAGTTTTAAATTTATTGTTAGCGCGAGTCGCCGTGTGGCGCTTGCAATCATGTGGTTAACACTTAGTTCAGGACACACAAGCTGTATAGATATTTATTCCAAGACTTATTAAAAAACGACTTTGACCTAGAGGATTATATATGGCACTATATTCAAAGAATCTTGTGTATCTATTACTATTATTATTTGTATAGATTTCTTTTCGCTAAATATTCGCACTTACTTCCATCTATCTTTGTTCTGATCATAGAACTCCAATTTGATCGTATCATTAAACAGGCTGTTGGCGATTGCGCCGCACGGCGCAATTGGTTCACCTTTGGTATTCTTGTCAAACGGGGAGCAGTCATTGGATACGTATTTGGGATTACCCAATAGCTGTTTATCACTACGTGACTTAACATACCGCCTGTGATTCTGGTAAAAATTGCTCAGGCCGTAATAGATAAACACGTATGCCGGAAAATCTGTGTCGAGATCGATCGGTTCATAACACGTGCACTCGTATGGTCCTGTTCATAAAGCAGTAAAACGGCACCAAAAATTAGCAACGGCTAATTACTGTTAAGAATCTCTTGTTGAGCATTGTTATAGAGCATAATATCTATTTAACTATTATACATATAGATTAGCAAAGCGAAGAGTGTGTGTATCTGCCTGCCTGTCTGCCCGATTCAAACCACCCGCATAAAGTGGGTACTTTGCCCTACTTTTCTAGGTTGGTAGAAAATCATGCTAGGCTACACAGGAGATTTTAGCGATTAACTGAGCGCTTTTTACAAGCGATAGCTTGTTTTTCCCATAAGCCGTTTTTGTGATCAGTTCAGCAATGGTTGAGAATTTTGAAAGTGTTTCTATTGAAAATTGTTTTTTCGAGTTCAAGTTGGCGGGCATTGTAACGGAAATCGGACTGCCATAGTTATGTAACTGTAACGAGGCTATAAGCTATGTTGGATGTGACCAGTTGGTGGAACAATATAACTGCAGCAACGTAAAAGAATTACTCAATTGCTATCTTACTGGAGGACAGCTGGATAGTTACAAAAACAAAACAACATTGCAGCAACATGATTACGAAAAACTTATCTCATAAATTTTTCGTGATTCTATAAATTTCTCGTAGCTCTATAAAAGTGTACATTTGCAACTGAGTTTGTGTTATCCAATGCAATACGAATTATATTAGCCAATATTAGAACCTGTTGATAAAATAACGATAGTAGCGCGACGAATATGGATGAATATTCCTGTAGGAGCATGCGATAACTGAAAATACCAACGGTATATGCGGAATAGAGTCGCTGCCACAGAATTCTATGTTGGTCCGCACTAAAACTATAGTTTACATTAGATTTGGGTCAAACGAATCAAACTAATTAAATCAATAGCAAAACGAGCACGGACGAAACTTACAACTAAGTTTACTTGCCTCTGGTAGCACATCATTTATTACAATGATTACTATCGAAAGGCAGGCAAGCAATACGACTAAATCAATATATGCTTGTATTAAGTGAACAGTAACTACTGCTAGCTCTGTTAAAACTCCGCTATAAAATGATTGTGCTGGATTTATGTGAGACTAAAAAGGTAATCAGAATTTAATCTTCTCGCCTTTAGGTATATATATATATATATATATATATATATATATATATAGTCATACCTGATCCGCTGTGCGTGCCATTGTGTAAATAAATATGGAGCTCTTCATTGCACGTTATGACATTATGGCCATCCTTGCCACAGTCTGTGTAATCCACTTGTGCCTATGTTATGAAAAGAAGAAACAAAGCAAACTTATCTTGTTTACTCATTAACAAACATTAGAATTTAAGACGGCAAATAAGGACCTGCGTGTTGTTGTTATCTTTCCACTGAGAAGAATGATTTTGTCCTACAAAGAAGTCAATTATTCCAGATGGCAAGAAATTTAAGTATCTTCAATAATTAGCTTATTTTACATTCTATAAAGGTTATATCGAATTGTATTACCAGGAGAATTTGAATTTGCCAACCGACATTAAATAATAAAAGCGCTTTACGAAGTTTTGAGCGGAAAAATAATAATAATAAGATAATGATAATAATCGGGTTTAAACCTCGCAAACTCCCTCAGACGAGAGAAATAATAGAATTCCAACGGGTATGAAAGCGAGTCCAACGAGGAAAAACGTTGGCAGGACCGTGCCAGCAGTTAAGATGGGTTGCCACGCTCCTAGCCTCTGCTGGCGAAACGCGCTGCCTGCGAACGAGAGACAGTAAGTAATATGAAAATAGGTATTTATTAACAGCGTTAGCTAATTACTGATACTGTTCACTTTATGATATAGATAATAAATTTAGTGGTCATATGATCTTTTAATGAAAATTCTTGCAAAAGTTCGGACACGCATAATAAATATATGATGAAACATTATACTCGTGAAAGAAACCCAAATAGATCGATTGATCCGCGGTTTAATAATGTTCTTCAAGAAAACGGATCTGTTTAACCGAAGCTGTAGATTCATACTTCTTTTGTACTTGTTTTATGAGGCACATTTGTTATCTACTTTGAATTAGTGTACTTGCTGATAGTTTAATTATGTTAAACTTCTATTTTTTATCACTAAGGTACTACATACAGGCTAAACAAGGATTCATCTTTATGCGGAAAATGACTTTATGGAAGGAAATTTCTTTAATCGAATTGTTTCAGCAAAAGGATATAATCAAATCAATTCACTTTACCTTAGCCGTCCTACAAATACCACAAAACAGGTCATACAATTTCGAACGGCCTTCTTGCGCTAATTCAAGCGGATTACATTTACATTACAGCATTTGTTTTTATTCGAAACAACTATTTTAAAGATTACCATGAAGTACCAGTTCTACCTTCTTCCCAATAACGAAGCTTATCTAGAATGGTGCGTTGTTGTTAAAGGTTAGCCCAACACGCGCGTGTTAACATTGATAGATCTAGTTGTATATAGCAACAGGATTAATATGTCAAAAGGCAACTGCTATATGCTTAAAGGTATGAACTTTACAGTTTGTCGCACTGTCTTTAAATCGCTTCAACGAAAGATGTCCCTTGGCAACTCAATTATATAACATAAGAGAAATGATAATAGCTAGTAATAAATGAAAAGAATAATTAATTAGTAGAGGCCGCTACACACAATTTACACTTGGGAAGCTGCGTCCGTCGCTGTAACTCGAGTTCTGGCAGATGGAGCGCCTACTTCGCACTGTGCTTTGCCGGCTATTGTTCGATGATCGTTTGGTGACCGTACTTGAAACGGGCTTTTTTACCGGCTTACTAGAATGCTTACTAACTTTCCGTATTCTCGAGTTTTTCAAATTCACAGTCCTATCAAGCTTATTGGGACTTTCCGGTGTAAATTGTGAACATTTCACTGGTCCAGGCTGCTTCGATTTCGCTGGTTTTAACTGTTTTGTCGATTTAGAGCTCCAACCTATGCTGATTGATTTGAACTGTTTAGACTCAATTGACTCAAAGAAACTTGTCACCTTAAAGATTTTTACTTTCTCAACATTCGACCTTTCCGTTGGCCTATCGGTAGGCCCAATGGGTTTCGGAGATCTAGACTTAGGGTTGTACACTGGCTGAATTCCATAGATTTCCTCGGGTTTAAGTCTACAATATTCAGATCGTTCCAACTCGTTGGATTTCACTGTACTAGCTTGTTTGGACATCGTCGTTGCGCGTGTTTGGGCTGGTCCACCAAAAAACCCCACGCTGTGTAGTTCAACCCGCACGGTACGCAATTAACCAGCAATAAATATTATATCGCAGATAGGACCTTGCAACAGAGCTATTTAGAATATCTAGACGTTCTCACTGAGCTATTCCATCTCTGTATAGGGCATTTAAACAACTCTTTGAGGGTAGGAGAAGAACTGGGTTTGACTGTGTTTCTGGTAGAGAAAAATACGGCGGTGGCAAGACTAGTAATTGATTCATGCTTAACGAGACATGCCAAAGGGAACGATATGTAAATGCACATGTATTAATGATAAGTCAGTATTCAGTGGGATGCCATTTACTAACGATTTATTGCTTGACCTAAGAAACTGTTTGGTAAAGATGCTAATGTTAACTAGCCTCATCATGATGATTTTAGAGAAATACAAATTTTTTAAGAGCTCAAGACGAAGTAAGGACTCAATTTGTTTTTAATGAGATTCTGAGCACATCTTATGGGCGATTCTGAATATGAGTCTATTCCGTCGTTTCACAACTGAGCCTGTAACTTACGAAACTCGTCTTTGGAAGACAGTCTCGAGGAAGGCATCCGAACCTCTTGTTCCCATCTTCATTAAAACGGTAATAGAAACCATATGCTGTCTAACAACGTTTTCGAGAACCTGACAAAACATCGTGCCGCCCTCGATACGATGAACCTTCTGTCAAACATTACGTGCTGCGGGCTGATGTTAATCTTACTCTGCAGATGTAAGCTCTTTTTCAATATTCTGTTTCTTCACGCGTAAACACGTATCTCGGTATTATCATTTCCTACGGATATCTTGTATGTCACTTTTTTGTCACGTGTCACGTGAAACTTTTTTTTTCATTCTAAGGTTTTATTTCGGTCTTGCCAATGATCAGGATAAGAAGAGGCACCAGAGCTTAGTATCGCTGATGTAAATATTCAGAAAATATGCTTTCACCCTACGCCGTTGCCCCTACGTACAACTTGATAGACTTTTTCAAACGGGAACAGCTTTAATTCAGTTAGTCCAAAAGTGATTTTCTGTTAAGATACCGCGTCACATTTGTATCGCGTTAAGCTGCTACATAACTACTTGCCGAATTTTAAATACTACTACTGATATAAATATCACATAATTACTAAGCACTATCACAGCGAAACAAAATTTGGGTTTAGGACGAACAGTTAAGGAGAGCGAAAGTAACTGTTATTTAACAATATGCATCCCACCCTTAATCGAGTCGCACCACATAGTCAATCAAATTGGCGCTAACTATAATCTGACCATAAATGTCCAGTTAGCGAAGGCAGTACAAGCCGGCGGCCAAATCACCGGACAACTGAAGCTAGTCGACCCTCACCAGTTCACGACTTCATCAAATTTCAGACAAAAGTTATGGAAGAGCCCGAACTTGCTCTACCTACTATCGTTGATTGTTTTATATTATACAGTGAAGAGGTTCAGCGAAAATGTCCGGCAGCGTGACATGCTTTGTCTCGCATCGGTTATCATTTAACTGCTATTTGTATTAGAAGAGAACGCGGGCACTGTTGTAGTTATCAATGCTGCCGCTACTCTTCTGTACTTGAAAAATTATATGAGTGATTGTGTTCGCTTCCTGGTGAATATCTGATGCTTTGCATCTAGGCGCAGGCACGCGCCTTATGCATTTCGGTAGAAGGTCGCACTATTCGCCTATTTTAAAGTTCGCCTATTTTATAAGACGGAACTACTCGCCGCCTCTTTCGTCAGCAGTGACCCTGAAGCATGAGGTAGCCAGGCCATGCTAACAGCAATGTACCGACAAACATTTAAAAAACTGCAGTGAGGTGTTTCCAAATGAAGGATAGTCAACCGCACCGTGATTCGTAAATAGCGCGTTTATTTTTCGTATTTCCGTTTTTATTTCCGACGAGCGATCGATTGTACGGAATTTTGGAGGGGAATGGATGATAACATTTTTGTAAATCTAGAAGCAGTATATAATGTTTTCTTTTATAAGGTAATGCGATATGATTGTATTGGTGATGGTGATTTCATGGTGGCTGTCATTGTCTCTTTGAATCGTTTGAAACAAGGGCGCCATATTCCGTACCGTTAGGATTTTCTCCAAAGGTAACTGTTCTTTTGACAATACAAGTAGAATTTTGTATTATATCTGGACTTTCAACACGTATATCAATTTTGAAAACTGTCTCTTATAAGTTAATATTAAAATTCATAGTAAAAGAAAGGCGATTAAATTGGTAAGTACGGTTTCGTATAGATATATTATGAGGCTACTGATAGAGTAAGCCAACATACTTAGAAAAACGTTCAGGTGATTTTTTTCCATTTTATTTTTTTGTTGTCGTTATGCATTTAAAACATCGTCCCGATGGTCAAGTCAATAAATGTAGATAACTATGTAACTATTACTCTTCTTATTTGAAATATAAGTCAGATCCTCAAGCGCTTTAATCCGAAAGTGAAAGAAGCCGAGACGCACACATCTTTCGTCAATGTCATCATTTCCACTTGTCAGATACGACTTGAATTCGAGATATAGTTTCATGCGGGTAGAAGCTACCCATCTGAAGTATTGTCTAGCAACCTATGTACCGGACGTACAGCAAAAAAACCTTTTTCACACCTCACGTACAAAATGAACCTTTTTGATTACGTGAAAACTACGGACGAAACTAACGCTGCTTGCAGAGTAATCGTTACTGAATCTGCCTTAGTTTGTTGTTCCATTGATTTAGACCCAAAGAACTAGCGAGAGAAATCCGTCGAAGTTTTTTCTCGCAACAGCATCCCGACGGGTACTGTCAAGACAAATAGAACGTATATAAGGATATAAATGCAAACGGCCGGAAATGATTGTTTTATAAATTGGCCCTAAGAAATAATCCTTTATCTAGACAGCATGTATATTCAAGTTCGTGTGTAACACCTCATCATTTTGTAACGTGACTTAGCCTACCCACAGATAAAGTATGGCTTAGCATATATTGATTCATACAATGAATCGGAATTCTACAACCTCAACTAGCAGGTATATCACAGGAATGAAATAACAGAAGACAATATGTTGTCGGAGTATATTCGAGTATGGTCGTGATGTCGAGTTTCGGAGTAGTTATGATTTGCATGAACAACGTAGGCCATACGGCATTAGATAGATCACCGCATTTGCTTAACAGCTGAATGTAGACAGATATCGGTAAAAAGTAAACCCATTGCTCAATGTAAATTGCAGAGGATGTTTTTTTGGGCAAAAATACATCCGCCACAACTAAGTTAGAACGCTCGTTTTATAACAAGATTATAACCGATCATGCTGAACACCTACAGAAGTTCACAAAGGCTTTATTACTATATGATTTAATATTTGAAGGAACACATACTATATTGTGTGACATAGTTCTTACGACATAAATCGCCTTTTACGAACTTCATAGTTATTTTCTGCCGTTATCACGTGTAGTGGATCGATAAGAAACCGGTCAATATGTATATATTCTGTATACCTGTATTCTGTAAGTTATAGCCGGAAGTGTTTATGTAACTTATAAGTTACATAAACACTTCGGCTAGGGAACACTTTCTACGACACAACCGCCCCTTGCATGAAAGAAGTTCAGTTTTTGGTTTAATTTGTAAATAAGCAGAAAGATACTATACCCAGATATCGCACTTACGATGGGTGCAGCGAGGCCACCCAACACTCCCACAGTCGCCCACGGTGACGCACAGCCGACCTGACTGAGGTCTGTCGATCATGCGCATTTTTCTGATGTATGGTTGATTTTTTCTAGCGTGTTCTTGTTATCAGTACCTCTGCGAAGAATTATGTAGCTACGACTTCATCGCGACGCTTGCGACGTCACGATGAGGCGGTTGTGCTCTGACAGACAAACAGATTAATTAGCATGCTTTGCAAAACAACATTCGCTAAACTGCCACCTTGCCTGAAGCATCCGCGGGTGGGAAAGAGTGCTGGCATTGCATTTGTTACACAGCGAATATAAAGTAAAGTAACACAACGAAATCGAACCAACATAAAGCATAGCATTTTGAAACAAACTCCTTCGATTAATTCTAGTTAGTCTCGATTACTATGCATTTCACTGAACCGAAAATCACCAGTAGAAGTTTAAACAGTTGTAAAATACTTCAGCAGCAAAACCCAGTGAAACAATCGGCGTTGTCCAAAAGGAGTTGCTTAGCGATTGACTGAATGTCAACTGGGCCAATTTCGGGTCACTAGGAGTTGCTTTGTGGCAGTTTAAATCGATGTAGTTTCCACGGTGTTAGCGTCACGCGTTTGTCAAAAGTTTATTGATTATCGAAATGCCTGAGTTTTTCTAGGTAAAGGAATTGCCCTTTATCGACTACTAAAAAGCCAAATTGTGCGTTTAACCTAAGTCAGTTCAAGGACTCTATTTATGTCTGTGTGATACCCGATGATACTTCTGTCCAGAATTAATTTTTAAGGGTTGTTTCTAATCAAAATTGCACAAGACAAGCAGACTTTAGCTAATAGTTCGTTCTACGATAACTTACAAGACTTGTATGTATATGTGGACAAGATATGTACTCTATCCGCGCTTTAGCAGCTTGCCGCTTCCAGACATGTCCAATGCGATTCTTTCGCTTTTGTGAGCATCTATAAAGGTCTACTATTGCTGAAACTACTGACGTGACAAAGTCCATTAGTTGTTGGCTATTGTTCTGATCGAAATCGCAGTTTCGGTCCTCTAGCGCAATGCCGATATTAGTACCATCTAAAACATGCAATAGAACTATAGGCATAGACGCTTGAATTCGACTAAATTTCCTGGGCATGCTTTATCAAGGTGCTTTCGAAAGTCAAAACTTAGTGACAATTTAAGAGCAAAGAAATCGAACTCACGGATCAATAGGTCGATGCATGTCGACGAATCTAATTGGCAACTTTGCTTCAACAATAGTGCATCACAGTATACCCTGAAGTCAGTTCACCGTTTTTATATTTGAGACAACACTCTCTCAACAGCCAACGTAGTAGTTAGCATGCAAAGATCGTGAGTTATTGTTTGCTTACGATGATTTTTAATATGTAGCTTAAAGAGGTGAAGTTCGCTTTGTCGAGATCATAGATCATCTTTACTGGTGAGCCGCCGCAGGTTTATTATACATATATATATAACGATTGAAAGCAGCCCATTCTTAAAAGAATACTGCAGCAACAATGAAGGTAGAAAATGAGCATTTTGACGAAGTCTCATTTGGATATAGTCCATTTTGCAAGCGAACTCCCCTTATAATCAAAAGCTCTAAGACTAAAATGCATAAACACTGACAATATTTGCAACACTGTTCCACCTAGACCTAAATCATCATTGATTAAACTTATATTGCGACTTTTAAAGTTTCAAAGCTCTACATATAATCTATATAATAATAGTGACATAATATATTTTTAATTTTTTTTATTCGGCTTAACCACTAAAGCTTGACTATTTCCTCAGCAACATGATTTAGAAATGATAATCTCTTTCGATGTACAACTTGTTCAAACCTTTGGTACTCATACCTCTAATCCGTAAGTTGTATTGTGTAATCTTTTTGCGCACTGAGCTATTTGTAAATTATATTGAAAATGTTTTTGTGTTTTATGCCCTGCGGTACCTTTTTTTAGATGACTAACGGCCCCTTCCAGCACAAAATGAACTGTATAACTTCATCTGTCCGGATTCGAAACTAGGCAAGTTCACGTGGCCCTATATTTAACAAGCAAACACGTTAGTCAGTGTACTACTAGTAAATCATACTGGAAACCGCTATATGGATATGTGGGTCCGACCTTTTTAGAAAACCTCTACCAACTTTCGTTAACTGATCATGCTTATACCTGAATGTCCAAGCCAATCATGTATTTTCTTGCAGTTTTTACGTGCAACTCATTTATAACAGTTAGTTAGCACGCTTGTGTTACAAATCTAGCTATAGATTGTTAGCTACAGATTTGAGATATAATTTATATATATATATATATAAGCTGGAGCCATCAGAGACTCGAGACAAAATCTAATGGACAGTCAGCTTTTTTGAGTGTTTGTTGAATGAATTCAGCGTTCAGAAGCACAAGCTTAACATGTGATGCGTACTATTTAATTCTTTTTATTTAAAAGAAAACTAGAAAAAAATAGTGCGTTGAAACCTTGAACATTTCACACTAAAATATGAACGAGATCAACTAAGATTAGTAGTTAGTCTTTCGATACAAATTTAAGTGGAGAGACGCGAATCCTATTTTCTGTTTTGAAATTACTTTAGCATACATCTTTGATACCTACAGGAACAAACCGAACACATACGAAAAAGGTCATCTGATATAAATGTGGTCTACACACGACATCGCTAAAAAATAGCATAAACAGTCGACTAAAGGAAATGTATCGAAGTAACTGTATTAGATGATAGTGTAGAACGAAAAGTCATCTCCAGACTAAAAACGCATAATTTAACGTTACTCGAAAGAAATGCATAATATACTCAATGACCGTAGAAGGAATCGAGTGTTCACGTCCACTTAAGTCTGCGGCTGAACATCGACATTTTCGTAGTCATTTGATTGAATCGTAACGTATCTTATAGCATAAAATCATGTAGATGCGACAGGGAAGCTGGACGTTACCGCTAATTTCAACTGCCTTGAGGTATCCGCTTGTAGCTGATTACTGCTATGCTGCCAAAAAACGACATTAATAAGGGTCATATTCATCTAAGCCGACTAAAACCACTGTCCCATTTATGGTTAGACACTTTGGAGAGAAAAGATAGAACTAAGAAAAAGAATGAGGCAAGTAATAACACAGAGCGCTTCTAGAATGACAACCCAGCTTGATCGCACCGGACGTCTACGGTCAGTTGCAGCTACACTAGCTAGTAAGGGTTTTATGTGGCTCTTCCGCTTATCATTCCGAGATGAACGAAGATCAGTTAGAAGTAAATTGCTTTATTCTGAGCTCTTGTCGTTTGCGATTGTATTGGACAAGAAAATAGCTTAGATTTTTAAACCCATCAATATTTACAGTTAGGTAGTTTTTCGATGCGTTCAGTTTGGTCATGCTTAAACAGCCTGAATCTTGTATGGAAGGGAGAACTTTACATGAGATATCAGTAGCTAGTAATGTAAGTACGCAGAATGACTCCACCCTGAAATTGTTGCTTATCTTATTCGTTCCACCGGTTCCTTTACAGAGAAATACAAAAACTAACATCGACGGTGGAGTCCGAGCTTACTGCGTTACGGCACTTATTTATTCAAATCAATGGATCTGAAGGCGCGTCTATTTCTGTACAGCGCTATGTCAAAGAATCAGTTGTTTCTCAAATCACATCTGATTGCGATAACTGTGCTTTTAACGAAATTATTTTTGATGTAGATATACCATGAAATAAAAAAGAATCGACTTCTATGCGTGTGCATAAAACGGAACCTGTCGCGAACGTTACATCGACAGCTTAAGCGATTGAACAAGTTCCACGTATTAGATGTCATAACCTTAAGGTAACAGGTTAGCCAAAAATATTATTGAGCAACAAAGTTAGTTTCGGCTTTCCCTTGTCATTCTTATACCCGATTTCGGTGGCAACCAGTCAGTTAAAATGAATCGTTTTTTGTTGATGTGTCGCGATGTCATGACGAACATATGTGACCCCTAAGGGCACACTTATTCCATGTAATACGGATCTTATTATAAGCTTTAGTGCAGGTGGGGGCAATTAAGGCTTGAGCGAAATTCGCTACAGACGGTCTCGCTCAAATGAGACCTTTAATTAAACGCCTTGCTTACGAGTAAAAAAGGATCTTGTGCCTTCTCATTTATCAATAGCCTAGAAGCGCCATGTTGGTGAAAGCTGGTGGAGTACTCATTATTGAGATTTACCTTTCTTCACTGGGGAAAACATTTCCAAAAAAAAAAATACAGTATTTATGCTTTTAAATTTTACTTTTTCTTCCTTGATTTTTCTTGTTGCTCATGTACATCAAGTGAATATACTTTTATGATTATTATTATATATATTTGATTATAATTATATTAATACATAATTTTATTCCAACTGTAGTTAAAACTTGTTTGGAAAGCAGCATCATTCGTAAACGTAGCATACCGTATTCCTATTAAGAAACGAACGACACTCGCATTTTTATCTTGTGCAGCAGCGTTGAGGCGATTAACAACATCTCTCTATTTTGTTTGTGGATTCTTGACTATAAAACATGTTATTTAATTCAATGATAATAATATTAATAATAATAAAAACTGAAGAAGCTACAGTCTATAATATTTGTTTACCTGTTTATTTCCGCATACGTTCGCTACCAATAGGCAAGACGATACGTCAAACGGTTTTAACGCGCTATCGGAAAACTCGACAAAGGTATAACAGCATACAAGCTAGTAGATCGTAGCATAGGCCTACCTTGGTATACTTTAGAGATGACTGGCAATGCAAATGGTGGCCAACTTATAGGATGCAGACATGCTTTGATTCGCTAGAGGGCTCCACCCTGAAGGCTTCTCGCCCCGCTAGCAACGAAAATGGACTGCAACGACGCAAGTATGTTTACAGCTTCAAGGACGATGCGGACATATTACGCACGCAATGACCAAGTAAATAACCGCTGAGGTTGAATTTAGCTAACGAATAACCATGTATTTTGCTTTCAGTTTAGCTTTAGTTAGTTAGATTCATTATTTGTATTTTTATTATAATTATTAGCAGGTTAAAGTTGAAGCTTAGTCTTTCACACTCAAACCTTACATTTTAACCAAATTTTACTATTATATATGAAATACAATCGCTTAGCAAGATGCAGGTAAGTTAGATCATGTATTAAAGCCATTAAGTTATTATACAACATTTGTGAAGTAAAACACTTCAAGCACTGTGAGGTGACACGTTCCGACGTGTACAAGTACGATTCAGTTCTTAATCTGCTTGTTTCATGCTGCAGCAGCATTATTAAGCCTAGTGGAAGTATCTTGACGCTTATATAAATTATTAAACAGATAACCTATCATCCACCAAGTATATGATATCTCGTACGTTAAAAACTGTATATGCACTAGTGACTAAAAATTCTGTTTATTAGACCCTTTATTGATAAGACACATGGATTAAGATTTCTAAAATAGCACTTATATTTACTTGTGAAATGATGATCCCTTGTACATCGAACGGCGCATGTGGGTGACCGCGTAAGACTGCGGAACGATGCGAGTGAAGTGGCCAAGTAGATCAGTTACACGTCACCAAACTTTATGAGCTATTAACGCACCTACAGGTTTGCTAATCATAAATCAAAGACGTAGTTTGGTCAATCAATAACAACGAACTCCAGACGAAAGCTGTTTTTTCGTGAGATTCAGCATTCAAGCTAACCTAACCAGAATCTTCACTCGGGCTAGGTAAGCTTCAAGATCCTATAGCAGCTCAGCCTTTTCTAGTTATTCGTACGTCTAATAATGTAAAGCTAGTATATGATACTGCTTGTATTGTTCCATCGATCTGTACTCAATGGTGAAAATTAGCGTTTTAACATAACGGGTATGTGTCCTAGCTTGACGCCCAGAGCCCATAGATGACTGAGTTGCTAACGAGCAATAAACTGATCTAAGTTTATTATAAGCAGAAGTAAGTGGGATAATTTTAACCCTCCTTATACAGGCTCCGTTTTCAAATGAAAAGGTTTTTAGCAAAAGATACAGCATACACGCATTATGCAATTGTATTCGTAAATATTTCATAAGAGCAGTCAGCTGTTTACAGTATACCCTACTATCAACAATAAACTACTCTTTATCCAGGCTCTTTCATGGTGTTGAGTTTGTTATGGTTAGACGGTTATACCCTTGAGAAATATTGATGTATATGATCGCATAATAACCTTGCAGTAGAATAACATGAGATCTCACGTAGTTCGATTTTCTGACGAATGTGGCGCAATGTCATCAAAAAACACGTGGTGGTGAAATGATTTTATGGTCGACGCTCTGCTGCAATACCCTTAACCAACCGGAGTCAGATGCCCTGCGCTGAGTAATGCAGCAATGGGACAGGTACTTGCAGCAGTTTAAATATAACGAATTTACACACAAAGTATCGATTTTCATGGTAAGTGCTTTACGCCTGAAAAATAACTAATCCTTCACGATGAATAGCCTAAGACAAAATATGTAAATGTTGTCAACTTTACAACCGCAGTAGAATAGACATGTAATCTATTTGTCAGCAATTCATTCAGTGTCGACATACATTGAAATAATTACCACCACTATGTGCTTACTTCTAAGACATCAGTTAAAAAAGCTTCAGTGGACTTCATTACGGAACTTATCTAGTACCCAACAATAATTAGTAAATATTCTTAGCTGTTGGATACACGGCATTACAAACTGTTTTCCTATATGTAAAATACCCCCCCCCCTCCCCCAAAAAAAAACTTATTGATGCATGCAATATCTGTCAATGACAAACCTTGGTATGACTCAATAGAAAAAGGAATGCACAAATAGAAAAAGGAATGCACAATCAGTAAGTAAACTAGCTCAAGCAGTATGTACAAAAACCTCCTAATTCTAATTTTAAGAGAGAAAGCTCGTACCCATTTTTCACAAATGCGGTCACTTATGTTGGAAATTCGTCACTCTAAACCGCAACAATCTTCAATTAATTCTTTAAACAAGAAGAGGCTAACTAGCCTTACACTAGTCGTACACTTAGAATTCTGTGCGCTAGCACTCTAGATTGATCTATTCGATGGCGCCAAACTAGTCGCTAACGGGATCAAACCACAACAAAAACATCAAACAACTTATCGCTATCATATTATATCACTGCCATAAAGAAACTACGATATTTCGAACACACAAAGTGTTGTTAGTACTGCCGAAGTAATTGTTCATGTCACTACAGTCTCAGCCCAGATTCGCGCCCACAGCCAGAGGATGTCAGCTATTAACGAACGACTATGACAAATCATAAACAGGCGTTAATTGATGCGCACAAAGTTATTGCAGCAATAGTCGTTCCACGTCCATCGTGAGATAGCCCCTGGGTGTGGTTTGCGTAAGATAAGACAAACATGACAAAATTGTAGAGAACCGCTGCACTACGACGTTTTGCTGTTATCTACCAAATCGAGTGGCGGAAATTTGGAATAATGGAAGTTTCGTTCGGGAAGCAAATTCTCTGTGACCTGCCGAGTCTCTGCGACTTCATAGGACAGTCGATGACGTCAAAAACAATGCTGAAATCGTAAAATTTATACTCACTTTTCGGCCGTTTACTTTGCGCCTGGCCATCCATATTTGTTGATTACGGTGAAAAGCCCGCCAAATTGGCGGGAAACCTCGGAACTCGAGCGTGCCACAGCGCTAATATTGGCTGTATGAAAAGTAACGGGAGAGGTTGAATAGTTAGAATGGGCTCGAAGAGTGCAATATTGCGGTACGACGGGAAAAAGGCGGAGCAGCGCTTTTAGCGGGATCCAATTATAGGAAGGTGCACTGCTATGGGTTCGATACAAAGTAATGGATCCTGATATAGAGAAACTCATTCACAGAGAAAATAACTATTTGGTTCTTTTTTCTGTGCGTTGAAGCGTACGAAATACATATTCATATGTATTGGTTGGTGAAAATATTAAATAGCCTCCAGATTGTAGCTACAACGGTTGGTTTATGAAAGTACTCCACCCGTGTCGATGTATACGATTCGCGTATTTTTTGCGTCATTTTAGTATTAGTAATGAAGATTTATGCCACGTGAATGCTTCTTAATAAACGCTGACGTCTACTGTACCACGGTTTTCTTTTATTAACCACTTGATACAATGATTCGGCCATCAAGGCGATATACTGGTAGACAGCGTATTTTGACTATGTACAGGCGTCTAATCTCTTACGTCCGTTATTGCCGTTAGGCATTCCATCAGATGGCTGGTTCTCAATACGAACCTAGACCACAACGTGTCCCTAATATATTAGCAGGAAAATACGTTAGCTACTAAGCTATCACTGGGACACACATCAAATCCATAGTACAATATTTCTTCTATGGGATCAGAACGCAACCGTCATTGAATCCAGATCACACGTTCTATCAGGACTTGTTTTGCTACACCTTCCTTACAAAAATCCTTAATTTTTAATGAAGTATTTGTTTTGCCTGGATAAACAAAACTCCAACCTCAGTACTGTCTCGATAAATACACCTTGCAAATTTCGCAAATTGCTTTCCAAAAAAACGTATTGCCGCTTCCACTGTTGTGGTGCCACCGTGGCACCGTTGTGGCACTGGAATATGCTGCCAGACTGTAGTAGATCGAACGGAGCGAGCATATCAAACGTCTGCAACACACAGGCGTCCACCGCTTTGGCGCGTTAGCAGTCTTGACGTTTAGCGGCAAATACAGTTTGGGCATTGTCTATGGGGCAACCAGGGGAGCGGCCAGAAAAGGGCAAGCCAAAAGCAGCTGTGAACCAGTAGAGTGCGGGTGGAACTGTTCGATTTCTGGGTTTTGCTACCAACTCGGTGATGGTTATTCCAGAATACGTAGCTGGCGACACTTTCTTGAACAATCGAGTCGCGTCCATTTCTAAGTAGCCCGTACTAACACCAACTGCGTTGCTAATAGCAGCGGAGACTTCGTGCAACACCGAGTGCCGGCAAGGAAAAAATGCCAGGGATGTGAGTCTGGAATTCTGTTTTTTGTCGACCTCATTGACTTAACCGTGTTGATGAGGCTGAACCTTTATAGGTGGAGAAAGTATGTGCGTTTTATGCACGAACGGCAGTTTTGTATCGTCCTCTTCGCTGTCGTTCTGTATGAAAGGGCTGGTACCGCTGCTATTGGTGAGGGGTGCGGAAAAACATCTGACCAACGTAGAGGAGGTGCGCGAGTGACAGCGCTAAAACCAGAAAAAGAAACAAGCCAGTAAGACATTATGATCTTACACGGATGCTTAGAAGGTCCTGCAGGAATGCCGGTAATAACGAAAGCGAAAATTCTCCCTTTGCCGAGTTGTTTGAGCAGAAGATTGACGTTTTTCATCTCGCCCTGCACATCTGATCCAAAAGCGAAATGAAGCATTTTATTGGGGCCGCAACGAGCTGAGAAAAGCTCATTAATATCTGCAGTGTCATGTCAACTAATATATTGTCACCGTATCGCCATTTCGGAAATCTAAGCTGAACGATGATTTGCTTAAATGAATAGGGTCGAGGAATAAGAATACCACTATACGAGAGACCTGGCCGATTTGAAAGCAATGAACAAACACATGTTCTTAGCACTAAAGGCACACTTATTTCCCACCGGCTTCGGCGACTAGGCACGGCAAAAATGGAGAAAAAACTGATAGTAATCAAACTAAGAATTTTCGTTGGCTATGACCGGTTCAACTTTACTAAGGGTCTATATAGAGCTGGGTGGCCTTAACGCACGCAGTGAGGCAATAATAAATGCCCAAGCGAGCTACAACTAGAACGTCACTCACGGCGACGGGATAATCGTATGAGATCAGCGTGAAAACGTGCGAACGTAAAAATTCTGGCATATGACCTAGCTGTAAGGATAACAGTACCTTTGTTGGTCTTCTTGTACTCCTCCTTAAGACAGGGTAAGTAGGAAACGCGAGGTATAGGTTTGTCGACTAGCTAATTATAGAAGACAGGTACTTAGTGGGTACTGCCGATACATTGCGAATAGAGGCGAATCATACAAATGTACAGGTATGGCACACAGTTTAGAATACATTGAATCGCTACATATTGTACAATATAAGCGATTCTGAAATTATGTTTTGACTTGGGTGGCTACTCCGTTGGGTATAATATAGTCAGCTAGCATTATATCTTGTTAGGGTTCAAAAGTATTGTTTTCGGTGATGTTGCATTAAAATACTATAATTTGAATGTAATTATTTCTGTTAGATTATCGTATCGTCTACAACTTATTATTATTGTATTATTATTAATTTATTGTGGAAATTTTAACCTGTTTCAAGAATACTATCGATTACTAATTTTTTTATTCCAATGGAACTTGATTCAATAAACTCGGAATATCGACTCTATCCAGCACATTTAAGACTACGTGTTCTCAGCTCAGCAGCTGTTTATAGATAGCTATATTCTTGACTACACACAGAGGAATCTGTAACTGCGGATTAGTTAAAAGATTACTAGGAAGATGTATTTTAAGTTGCTTATGAAATGCAATAAGCCCTCTTACCGCATTTTTGCTGTGCCTCCGCTTTTCCTCACGTACACTTCATCACGACTTGACCCTCGGTGAGTTCAAAAACAACATATACTACGATGCAGTAGTACCGCACCTGAGATTTGTCGCTTTTAATCTAGTGGTAATAGTCGATTTAAAATAACAGCAACGGGCCTGCCACCAGCACAAATAATTAATATACTTGCACTAATAAGTTATTAATAAATTTTATGAAACCTAGTCGATTTAGTATTATGCAAAGCCGCTACTTGCACAAGCAAACAAAACGATTGTGACGTGACATCGGTTACACGTTTCCTGGCAATGCAAAACGCAGTCGGCCGGTTTCCCTGATCACTGTAACAGGATCTCATCAAAACGTTGTTGCATTAAAGCCTTGACAACGGAATGATTACCTTTTAAAATATGGCATTTGCTATTTTGCCCGTACGGTCTTTATGTTAAAAGTGATTCTGTCCAGTTAGTTTTTGCCACAATTAAGTATTTTCAACAAGAAAGGACTAAGAGACCTCTAGCTAAATTTGGCTACGTTTCTTGATAACGAGTTTTTTTTACGTCTAGAATCGTTAGTATTTATTTGTTTCCACGGTTGTTTTGTCCTAGAACCAGCTAACCAACCAAGCCTATTGAATCAGATACTATGTCCTTCGTTTCTGTCACTATTCATTATATAAAATCACATCGAATTGCCTTTTCTCACGAAACTGACGGTTAGCCTCCCATTATCCGCTATTCATCGGTAGATTATTTTGGCTCGCGACTTCACAGTACGGCAGAACCAATCGGTTTGCATTAACACTCTACTTGGACGAGTCAGGGCACCGAACCCAAGACCTTTGTCTAGCTTCGGTTCGGTTTGATGTCAGAGAATGCAGTTAAAAAATCAACTAACGAATTTTCCTTATCACTGGATTGTTTCGCTTGGCTGACGTGGGACTAGACGCTGTTGAACACTGAAAGCGAGACAATATCTGCAGCTTCGTACTGTGCTATAATTCGATGTAAATTAGAAGGAAGTCGTTATCGAGACAGTTATCGCTGGAGTCTGTTAGTTTGTGCGATGGCATGTGTCGTAAAAGGCGGCTCTAGATTAGGTTGTAGTAAATCATTTCATATAACTATCGGAAATATGTAACCAACATTTTAGTGTCTGTTTGACTGCGATGAAGAACGGTGCGCCATCTTGTTTGTGAAAAAGTGCCCTTTCGACGCTAAGCATTTTCTGCGTCATTTAATGGTAAAGTGGGTATTATTGTATAGTGCAAATAGTTTGTGTGCTATAAATAAGTAACGTAAACGCTAATTTGTAATATTTTGTAATAACGGAGTAATAACTCTACATCGTTTCGTTGTTACTATCTGCTGAAATTTCCATGACAGCACGTCATTGTGAGTGACAACTGAACGGTAGTAATTGAATAACCTATTAGAAGGCATCGTTGAGAGAATATCGACCTGAGAAGAAACGTGAGTTCTGGGCGTTTGGTCGTTGCTAAAAAATAACTCGAGCGGTCCAAAGACGCCAAATGCTTTGTGGGCTCAGCTTTAAAATGAATTACCCAGATTCACTAACAGTTAGAGTTTTCGCTGTGTACGCAAAAAGTAGTTGCAGCATTTACATATAATCATAACAGTTATAATAATTATTAGTACTATTATTATTATATTACCATGTGACATTCATCGATGAAAAAGGAAAACACCTCGGGTTTTAGTGACGTTATACTACGTGCTACCTTTCTCTAATGAGAATACTTCGTTAACCTTCGGACCTAACGGGTAACTATTACATAACTGTTGGCAGTCGTCATACCAAAGCCAACTGTGAAATCTGTATCGTAATACAGTAAAATTCTATTGCCCTGGCATATGATTTTGACATATAATATCAAAGCACGACTACTATCATCGTAATCAGCTTTCAAAAAATCGAATAAATCCAAAAGGCTAATGTGAGCTTCATATAAATATGTACAGAAGTGTATTCTGTTGGGTACACACTAAATTTTTTTTTTCGGAATTTCCAAATGAAACGTATTCAACAATTTTTTTCCTACCGCCTGTTTTATACAGTTGTGTTGGCAGCGATTTTGGTTGGCTTACATAATTATTCGTGATTATGTTCACCCAAATCATGTATTAGTACTCCGAAGTGGTGTTAATATTTGGTATTCGCTACAGCTTCATCGTTCGTTTTAGAGGACTATATTCAGTCGAAAACGTCGTCACTGCGTTGTGACAGCTGTGTAAACGAATGTATGACGACGGCCTGCGGCTGGAAATTAACGAACGTTCGGACACATTGGCATTAGAGTGCCGCAATCCAATCATTGTATTAACCCTGCCGGTATTGTTTTCTGGTTCCTTCGAGCTGTTCCTCTACAACGTAAACGTCTTTTGATTGAGAATCTCGTGCATATTGCGAACTTCGGCACAAGTGACATCCACGTATCCGTAACTCCTTATTCGGCGATATCATGATCGGCCTTGTTGAAAGGTTACAATATGGATTTATGGTCTTGACATAGTAACATGCCTCCATGCTGTGTGTTTGTATACACAAGTAAATGTGTGTTTGCAAATGGTAACTTTCAAATGGCAGTTAGTTAATGGCGTTATAGGCTTGTTTAATTCAGTGAACCTACGAACTTCATAATTTTTAAACTCTAATATATACCATTGAGAGTTTTTATAATATAATATTATTGTTATATGTTATGCTGTAACATAATAGTAATATTAACTTTATTGAAACCGTTCATTGTGTTATTATAGTGTAGAGATATTCTGTCAGCATATAAAGAAATTCCATCGAATCCAATAAAAATCCATCACTGATGACACGAGTGTCATCAGTGATGGATTATAGGGCGTATATATAACATTTCTTTAACATTATATAATATTGAAATTTTACGGCGAATTCATTGCCGGCAGATATTCAACACCGTGGACTGTCTTGATAGGTTCGATATATATATATATCTATGACAATTGCATAAAAGATGTTAATATAATGGGATCTGGAGAATTACGTCTAAGGATACCAGCACAATCTGCCTGATAAAAGGCTGCGAAAGTCAACGCACGTATCAGCCTTTGTAGATAAGACAGTGTTTTTATAACTTGGTGTCACTTTCAGCATAATTTGTGATTCGACTCATTCGATACTTATATGTACATATATGCAGATGCCCCAAGTAGAAGATGCTGCGCATTGCAGTAGAGCAGGAGGCTACGATCATCATTTTAAACTGAGCCTGGCGTGTTTTCGAGTATTTTGATTTCTAAGACCAATGCCCGTCACAGACACACCGGCAATCTAACAACAATAATCAGTGGCACGACGACGGAACATTTGGCGACGCTTAAACGTGTGTCATTGTTGCGTTGATCAGCTGAGCAGTTACAACGGTTGAACCGAAGCAATAATTTGTTTTAGATTATCTATATGTATTACATATACACACATAGATATCGGTATATTGAGATGATGTCAAAAATATCGTTGATATGGGTTCCTCTAGACAAAAACTTACAACTAAAATATTAGCAGAAAGTGTCGCGTGATACGTTTCTATAGTTAGCCAGAGTTCCGCGCTATCGGTCGCGTCGGGTGCTGGAGAAGAAAGGAAGCTGATTTTCGTGTTTATCGTGTAAGTCGTCGGACGTGTGAGAAGATGCCCTAATCGAATTGCTACATTCTGCTGGTTCTAATGGTAATGATGAAGTGGACCGAATAAATGCTAGCAGGCAAAAATGGCGAAAGGTAATCGGCGTCATGTTCGATTGTAATCGTTTGTTTTGAGTTTATCATTTCCTTTTAGCTATTAATATGAAACGTTTATTTTACTTCAATGAATATGTAGATTGCCCGTGTATTGTAGTTTGCTGCAAGTCGTTGGGCGATTCGAAGCTTCCTACGTTTCAAATTGTTTGTCCGCGCTGTTCCAATGTTACATCTTCTTTAAGTGTGTGGTATTAACTGCTGGCTATCTTTCTTACAGTGCGGGAAAACGATCAAGGATTTTAAAAAAATGGGTTCAAAAGAACTTTCTCGCGTTAGATTTTCAGAAGCAAATTACTTTCCATGGAAAATAAATACATACAAATGATACACATGAATATACATAGAAATAAAGCTCATTCATACTCTAATTATGAGTGGATGGCTTGGGTTGAACCCAGTTCTTGATCACATCAGATTATTTAGTGGGCATACGCGGATCAGTAATCGTCGTTCATCTCTTGAATTGTTTCGTAATCTGACAAGACAAATTGCACTGACTGACTGTGCATTACTTATTACAATACGATACTGTGTCGCGAACGTTCGTGGCTGCTGTTGAAATCGTCCTCGAGAAAACAGCTGGGGTTATCATTCTTTGGGTGTCCCATCGTTGCATAGGCATGGGCGTTTGTTTATTTCATTTCGCACTTTATTGCACTGTGTATCAGGCGCAGAAGGTGCAATTTTGTTTCTTCTACTCGTTGCGATTTTCACCAAACATGTTGCACCTGCTCGGCTAAAAGTACTCGCACGGATTAGATTAGTTGCGTATTGCCGCACCGAGCTGCACGAAGACGCGACATTACATGTATTGCCATGTAATGTCAAACGTGAAAAAAATTAGTCGATGCCGACTGGCATCGTCTATTATCGGATTAAACGATTCTTTCGTCTTGCATAGATGATAATAGCTTGAATGCTGACCACCGCATCACTAGCAGGTGAAGCTTTTATTGTGTGTCTGTGCGCGTTTTACGTCCGGTGGAATTTAAGCTGTCAGGCATTAGTTCATCAGATGACAATGAATGATGCGTCGTATCTGAACAAGGACATCTAGTCGACATTGAACCCGTACATATATCTTATATTTTTCTCGTACTCGTATAAAAAAAAAGCTCATTTGGTAATGAGCTTCCTGCGTACCCGAACACAAGTAAAATGAATGCGTGGGTTAAATACCGATTTAGTCATAAGAATCTGCCGACATAGACGTGCTACGTATGCCTCGATAAAGAGCACTATGTCCTATGTGCTGAATAAATCACTGCTTCAAACAAACATAGCTAGGCGTCGTTTGCACCATTAATTTGAGTGAAAGATACAATTTCTACGGTGTTCCTACGAGTTTCTTTTGACCATTGCTACGGAAAGCGATTTACGATATATATCTTCGTCCAAAGATCAGAACATAGAAAGAAAAGGTTCTCGCCGTAATAGGCAAAGCTGCAAAGATAGATTATGAAGCGTGATAAGTATTTAGCTCTGTTAAGTTCCATGTGATTAATTGAATGGTCCGTGTGAATATAAGTTGATAACCTAGCAAGAACCTCTGAGCTTATCTATTGGTCTCATTTTTAATTGAACATTCACGAACAGGAAAACGGAAAAAGACGTTTTGTAGCGTTATTTTCGTAAATGCCCCAACGGTCACTGATCATCGAACAAATTCTGACCTTCTCTATCCTAATTCGATAGTGATGCTGCTTTTGCACAACGAACATCTTGGATCCGAAGTCCACATATCTGATTCCCCAGTGACCCTGAACCTTTACTTCTGTTAGCCCCAGTCACGACTAGTAATTACGATCGCACAAAGGGAGCGCTTTGCAACACTCACCTGCTTCATTGAAATTTAAAAGACAAGCGTTTTGCGCTTTATGAGAATTTTGTCAATTCGTCAGCGGAATATGGCTGTTTATTCTTCATATACATATCCAACATACTGCTCGTGCGAAGATCTCAGTTGGAAGAACACGGATCATCCGCCAGCTTGTATTAGCTACTACAGAATTGGGCTTCTGGTGGTTATCTAAGCTTGGTAGCTTATGCTTCGTTAAAAAAGGCGTTCTTCTATAATCAGTTTGCCTGTAAAGCCCAATTATTCCACGTACATAACGACCTTTACGTGCAGGTTCGTCCTAGAGAAGTTCGTACTTCACGGTGCCGTAATATCAGCGCAAATCACCTAGACTTAAGTGTAGATTTTTTTTATTATAGATTCGTGTTGGAGAAGATGTCAGTCCAGCTGGTAGATAGTTTAGTCAAAGTCTTTACACTATGAAGCAGATTAATCCACCAAATATCTGCATGAAAATGTATGTTTCGTGTGAAGCCTATATGGACCTGAAAACTTAAGGGCTTCTCCATACTACCAACTAAACATGCGTCAGTACATATTTTTTTCGAGGTAAACACGAAGTAACATATATATATATAGATATATATATATATAGCTTTGATAACTCCAACAATTCGCGGCTTAGATTGCCTAAATATCATTGCAACCCATACATCATAGAGTTGCCGTATTTCGTTATCTTGCAAACCATTTATCCTTATGGCCGGCTGCATATAAAGTGGTCATCATTGTTGCTCTATGCATAGAAGGTCGTATAAAATTGCAAACGGATCGTTTCTGTTTGAACTATCATCAGCACGTTCTCGTTGCATCGACGTTGCCTTGTATTGTACACCGCTAAGTGCAAGAACTGGCAAAAACTGTGGGTGCTGACCGTTTAGCATTATCATGGCATACGCGTAACAGCTTTAGTGTTAAGAAGGGGCGTATTTCTGCTCAGTAGCTGTTGTAGTACAGTTCGCACGTCGTTTTTTCACACCCGCTCATTGAACGGCCTTTAGATCGTTCTTTCTCCTTTATCCTGTTTCGTGGTCGTTTTCTTAGTAAGTTGTCCAGTTGTTCTTGTTGCTGTTGTTATTTTTGTTATTGTCGTCGTGTCGAGGTCCTGGCGCCCGTTTATCAGTTTGATAGCCCGTCTTGATCAGTTTCCTTTAACGATTCTCTTTTGGAGCTGATTGTTATATTATTATAACGCTGTCGGTGAAGTTGAAGTCGATATCGATTCCGTTTTTGTTGTACGATATACGGTTGTACATCTAACCGAGAAAGCGTGCTTCAGGGAGACGGGCGGCGAAGTGCGGCTCTTGCCAGACTTCGCCGCGGATTAACGGTACATCAACGACAGCTGCGGCTGTAACTACAACAACCAGACACCTGCTGCTGCATTCTGCCGCTGTTGTCGCTCTTACCACCTCTCGTAAGATCCCGTAACGATGTGCCGTTGTTCGTTGACGTCGGCGTGCGTGATTGAGTATCGCTTTGCGGAAAGCGGGTAGCGACGTCGCGTCGCCTTCTCTTTTGGCGCCGGCACTACCATCGTGGTGGCTGCCTTTGTCGGCTTCATCTGCGTCACAAGTTCATCTAACAGTCGCATCAACAGCAGCAGCGGTAAACGCTGCGGCATTAGCAACGGTCTCGCCGTTCCTGCCGCCACTTTGCCATTCTGTCTCGTTGCTAGTGATATTAGTTTAACGACATATTGGACGTGACTGACCACGATCTGATCCATCGCTCATTCGTGTGCACCCCGAGGTTGACGGCTCATAAGCCCGTCTGACTTCATCGGTAGCTGCTGCTATCGCACCGAAGAGCCAAGATTGTCCTGTGGATTGTGTCCACTACAGCCGCCTTTGTGATTATGTGCTAAGCTAACACAGGTAGAGCAATACGATAAGCAGGAAAAAAGAAGGAGGAGCATTATAATAATCACGTAAGCAAATTTTCGCTAGCGAAATTTAGAGAATTACTATATCATAGAAGAACTAAATAACGAAAACTTCATATAGGACTAACTGGTTTAAACACATATGGTTTACACGAGGACATATTTCCTATATGCTGTTGCGTTGGTACCTTTCTGTACCATCGCAAACTAGGTAAAAGTTGCTTCTTGAAAGTAACTCAAGTTACGAATCGATAAGTATGTTTGAGATGGATTATTTGGGAATGGTCAGTCTTATTATAAGCTAGATAATTACAAAATAGAACAGAAATCTGTGCATCCATATATTGTGAATCTGGCCATCACCTAATTCGCCACAACCATCGCTCATTCATTTGTATACTGCTCAT